>NC_064303.1:19101487-19216136 GCF_023373825.1 Bactrocera dorsalis | reverse complement strand
GATTTTCGTGAATTTTTTTAAGAGAAAGTATTCTCTTTTAAGTCTCCGCATATACTTTCTGCCCTTCCTGATGGGAAACCAATTTTGGTTTTTTCACTAATTTCACTTTCAATAGGCGTTTCATACCTTCGTACTCTCAAATTATCAAGATTTGGCTTAATTTTAGGCTTACTTTTTTTTATTACGGCTGGTTCAGTGGTTTCTGCAAATAACGTTTAAGCATCATTGATCTATCAGATTTCGGCACAAATCCGATTGACAGATCTTGCAATGTTGTCTTTAACTATAATGCCTCCCCATTGCGGCTAGATGTTAGTTTGGATGCCAGAGAAAAAGAACTGTGTGACTATCATTGTCATAGATGATATGACTGGGGAAGTATATACTCAGTGGTTTTTCCTTTGCCTTCGTGAAGGGGTTTTTACTGTTTTCCATCCTTACACATTTTATATAGCGAACCGCTTGATACAAGTACAGACGTCCGCTTTCAGCCGTACTTATAGTCATGATATACATATTGTGGATTGCTTTTAGCTTCCTATATTCATCAGCGAACCTTTACCGGGGGGTGGCATGGGTGGCCCTACTGGGTAGCTACGCTATCCTAGCCAGCATCGCTCTTTGGATCATTAGATCTACTGAGCCACCTCATCCCGTCAAGATATCAAATCCCCAAGGTGGTATAAGTACAATGCATACATATGTATATTATTTCCTTGGCACATTTTTCTGTATATTTACGAAAGCAAAAACGAGCTATATAAGGGAACGCACTCTTTTCGCATCTCCGTTGTCACGGGCAACCAATGGTCAAAGCTCACGTTTTCGTCAAAGAATAAATGTATCGAAAACACACGGTCGTCGACACGACAAAGGGTCCCGAACATTGTGCGGTTGGTAGAAAATCGGAGCTGTGCCGAAAAACCTCAAAAAACGAAGGAACGCCGGATTGTCACTGCTTTCCCTTGCCGCTGTAACAGCTTTCGCCATACAAATGTGCATAAATATGTACATATGTATCATATATGTATGAGCGGGAAAATTTGTAACCCATACATATTGACCGAAGATTTTTGCGAGGTCACGGAAAAATATTTTAGACATTGACAAATTATAAATCGACAACAGCCTATGTTTGCCACTTTTTCACTTCTTTCTTAGAACAAAAACCCGAAAGTTGTTCAATTTATGATTGTTTAAGCTTTTGCCATCTCCGTCTGCGAAAAGACCCTTGCTTGATGGCAAAGGCTATGCTCGGGGAGATGTTTACGGGCGTTTTTTGTTTTATGAAATGAAAGCGATTGTCGCCTTGTGGAATATGCGCCTGAGCTTTGGAATGAAATCGTTTTTTTTGTTTTCAAATTTTCTCTACAGATGCTTCTGGTATTTGAGACAAGTGTTGTTTTTTGTCAGAACACAATCTTTTCAATTTTTTTTGATGGCATATTTACATGTGTACGCATATGTATTTTTTGTAATGCTTGTGCATTATTTGTTCGGCAATGTATACAAATATACGTCTGTACATGTAAGGTTATATATGAATGTATCAAACACGCACATTTACATATACGCATATTATTACATATATACTGATACAGTGATAACATCATGACTTGAATTTCTAGAACACCGCACCATGCGGTATACAATACATACATTCATATGGAGCATAGCGCAGAGACACATACGATTAATATGATAGAAGATGTGTACATACATATTTATACAGAAGAACATAAGTATTATTGTTGTGATTAAATATAATTTCTATTAGTAAAGAAATATAATAAAAAAAATATTGATTAGTTGAGTATAACTATATAAAAACCAAATAAAGATTATTAAATATGCAAGTCCAAGTGTAATGGAATGCATAGCATGTTAATTTTTATAGTTAGATATTACAATGTAATATTTATAGTTAGATATTCAATTACATGCAATTCATACAAAATTAATACTCAGATCATAAAACGGCAAAACGACTTTCCTCACATTCGTACATTGGGCGTATAAAAGAGGAATTCCCTGGTTGAAAGCTAAACATGAAAGCAATGGAAAACATGATAAATGGGTGTTAAATGTTTATTTCTGCTTTCATATCATCTGATTGAGTCATGTGAAGAGAACTGTAAACAATGTTAGTATTGTATTTCACAGTCGGGCTGAATTCTGTGCTTGTGAGGTGGAATTCCCCGTACTTCAATTCTAACAAAATGGTTGTTCCGATATCGCAAACACTGCGACCTTTCGTGTATGTTTTAAGTTAGAGGGCGGGGGCCAAGTCCACTTTTTCGAAACTTTTTTCTCACAGTTTGCCCAATTGCTACAGAGATGTCCCTGTCCTTCTGATTTTATTACTTAATTAAGTGCTAAGATATGGCACTTTAAAAGGTCTTCCAGGTCATGCCGATGTTGTGGGCGTGGCAGTGGTCCAGTTACCGCCCAGCTTTCGAACTCGTAATTTTTCTGTGTACTTAGAAATCGTCTACCAAGCGTTGCGTCAAGCGACAATCCTTTAAACATAAATACTAAAATTTTGGAAATATAATACTTTAACTAATGTAAATACATTAATTTTTATATTAAATATTTGAATTAAAATGTTAAAGTTTAGTTTATATAAAAATACTCTCCCCCTAATAATCTACTGTTTTTTATATACTCACCATAAACTTTCTACCCATAATGTAACGAAAAGGATTGTACAGTACCTCTTTTCGTAAATACATACTTACTGCGTCCCGTTAGATTATAAAAATTTTCTATAATAAGCAATTTCAATTGTGTAAGAAGAGCAAACGCGATCAGTCGTTTAATATTTTTTGGTACAGGCAATCTAGTTTTCACGCATTCTCAAGTGACTAATTTTTTCCCAAAAAAGCTTGAAATTTTTCATTGGCGCCGCGAGTAAGGAACTCATGGCGTGATAAACGTTTAACAAATAAATACTAACAATTCTGTGCATAACGTATTTTCGAAAACTAACATTTTAGGTTTCAAATTGCCTGTGGTTGCGCGTCTCGCTTCTCGACTATTGTCGGTTGTCGTCGGCATAACTAAAAAACACTAAAAGTGAAAAATATTTAAACCAAATTCAAACCGTAACATTCCATAAACAGTGTATATACAAACAAAAAAAAAAGTGTACAAGACCTTATTTAAAGGTTAACGTATCGCAGCTCTTAAAGTAATTGTTAAAAAAAAAAATATATTTTCTCAAGTAATTTTTGTGCAGCTGGTTAACGCATTGTGAATGATCCACATTAGAAAGAACAAGAGAGAATAAACAAAGAAAAAATAAACTTTGTGTCATATATATCTATCCATGTATGTATGTACATGTGTAGTAACATAAATATTTTCCTTGCGATTTAAAGGGAATGTTGTTGATGATTGGTAAGTTTTATACAACATTTCAGAATGAAAAATGCTTGATAATAATGATTTTAACTTAAGATGTAATTAACGATTACTTTGAATTCCTTCAAGGAAACAGTTGTTTGATTTCATGTTTCTTCTTCTTCGAAAAACCAGGTTTGCCATCAATTCGTAATTTTATTGAAAAAAATAGGTATTCGCTTGCTCTTGCAAAAATCCCTGCCACGGTGCAATTGTCACGCAAAAAATATAATTGGAACCCTGTTTTTGAGCTGTCATTTTACATTAAAGACATAAATTGTTGAGGACGGTAAAATTTTAAATAGATTTTATAATTTTTTATTTAAATTATAAAGATTTGTTACAGTTTTTTTGTTAAAAATGTATGCAGAATGTGCGCCAATTCACAATAGCCATGCATAATAGTCATTCACAATAAATTGACCGAATCAACCGTTCAATATACCACGAGATTCTACAATGGGTGCTCTCGTGCCCTTGTATGAGTTTCGGTATAGTATTTTTGCAGAACCTGCAATTCTTGCAAGAGCAAGCGAAAATACCCCTAATGTATTGAGGAATTAGTACTAGATTTCTTTTAGAGCTGCATACTAGCACAAGAAAATGTCCTACGGTAAAGTTGCTTGACCACTTCTTAAGCGTTTTTTTGTATGAAGCTTTTTCACTTCTTGAGAGCTGGGGGATACTAAGCTTTATAAGTTTACAAAAAGTTTGGATTACAAATTATTGCTGTGCAAGATGAAAAGATTCACAGAGCACGTACCCAGCAAAATTTGCGTGACCGAAACGCCAATACTTTTACACAGACAATTTTTACTTGTCACGTAACCACTTCCTCACAAATCTTTAAGAATGAGTAAGATATTGTGTAGTTTGTTGTGTGTTTTATATTATATAATCAACTACAGATTCATATTAAGAAGCAAAAATCATTTAAACGTGGTGGTGTTTCGATTTCGTTTTAGATGAAAATTTTAGTGTTTTCTGCTGCGAGTTTACTAAATGCAAACATAATTGTCAGTTCTCCGTCGCTCTTTCCGATTCCGCTTGCATCATTAGCCCCTACTAGTTACCAAAGCAAAAAATCTTATTGCAAGAGCGTTGGATCCAAAAACTATATTGGGAATGAGTCAATTCATTTGCGCCTCGACACTAGCTGGGCCAGAATTTTTAAACCCAAACCCAATGGTTTCGTTACGTAAACGTAGAGTTGAGTAACCATCTGCAAATACATGGCTTCAAATAAGGGCCCAAATACATGGCTTCAATAAGGGCGATACGGTTTGCTGATTCTATGTACGGAAGCCAATCTACTAGTGGTATTAAATTGTAGGACCGGCTTTACTTCAAAGTCTAGGGTGGTGCCCGCTGAAGACCAAATCTCTTCCTTCATCCCGCGTCTTGAGCTCTCGTCAGCACATTTTCTTTCAAAATTTTGGTCAAGTGTTACGCCTATGTTGAATCAACCTTTCGACAAAATTACATTTTGGACAGACTCTGTAATAGTTTTACATTGAATGAAAACACATCCTTCCTCACCACAAACTTCGGCACAATTAGAGCGTCCGAAATCCAAGAGTTGATTGACAAAGCGCATTGGCGGCATGTGCCAATAAAACAAAATCCTGCGGATCAAGTATTTTCGGTTCGTAACCGTAGACGAATTGAATAATTTCGATAAGGTTTGGCGGTTTTGACAAGTTCCTCATAGAAGACCTGAAGAACACCCACTTCCAGCTCTCCGCCCTAGAAGACGAAAGCATTAGAGAAGAGAAAACTAATTGTTACACTAACTATAAATGTGAAAAGGAATAACGACAAAGATAATCAGAAATTTCTATTCGTGTGGTCGCATATTTACTACCAATGGATCAGACGAAACACTGGTAGGGTAAAAGGAGGATCTGATATTCTAACGAATTACACATGTATTTTTTAAAAAATTTGGTTCCGGTGATTTCAACATTTCGGAAATTTGACGAAATGAAAATCCCAAAAACTGACGCTAGGACACCACGCTACCCGCAACCTTGCAAAAACTCAATCCGTTTCTTGCATGAGTACTCGGATATGTCGCTTTCATCCAAATTAATCCGAGTAGGAGATGAAAGCACACACTGCTTTAATTAACAAGCCGAAGCTGCAAACCCAAATACTGGGAAACTTGCTAGTTGAAGACTTCGAGCTGCTAAACGACGCCCTTTCCTTATATTTAGCTGTTAGATTTTTGGTTCTCGACCACCCGTGAAAACTTCTATCGCAGTTTTTGTGTGCCTTTACTTCGAAAAAAAAAAAATTATTTTTCTGACTTTATCAAACTAATTCATTTACATATTTTCGCCCTAAAGAGGTTCACTCGTCGCCGAGGGATGCCGTTGAAGAAATTCAGCGACAGCGAAGGCATTCGCTGTAGAAGAAGGATTCAGCTTCACCTTTATACCACCTAGGGCACCGCACTTCGGCGCATTATGGGAGGCCGCGGTGAAATCCGCCAAACATCTAGTTGTTCGCGCACTCGAAAACGCTCTTCTCGCCGCAGAAGAGCTGTCAACGGTACTAGCCGAAATGGAAGTCATTCTCTATTTGTATCCACTAGCACCGTTGAGCCAGGACAGTAACGATGGAGAAGCCCTACCTCCAGCACAACTACTGATCGGTTGCCCGCTTCGAGCACTGCCACCAGCTCAAGTGCCAGCGGACCTAATTCGTTTTCTCAAGCAACAGTTTTGGCAGCAGTGGTCCAAAACATATCACATGAGTTTTCAGGAACGCAAAAAATGGCTACATCTGGAGCGGAATCTGCAGGCCAGCGATCCCGTCATCAAACACGAAGACAAACACCACACCGCAGCAGTGGGTACTAGGAGGTGTCCGTCGCAATCGCTGAAGAGCAAGACGGCAAGATGCGAGCCATAAGCTCGCCCTGCTAGCCATCATTGAAGGATCATGATCCTGTCAAGGTGGCCGCTGCTGCGTCAAGCGACATCCTTTAAATAAACGGGTGATTTTTTTGAGGTTAGGATTTTTCATGCATTAGTATTTGACATCACGTGGGATTTCAGACATGGTGTCAAAGAGAAAGATGCTCAGTATGCTTTTGACATTTCATGAATAGAAATGACTACTAACGAGCAACGCTTGCAAATCATTGAATTTTATTACCAAAATCAGTGTTCGGTTTCGACAAATTACAAATCGACAAATTTTGTTCAGCGATGAGGCTCATTTCTGGTTGAAATGTAAATAAGCAAAATGCCGCATTTGGGGTGAAGAGCAACCAAAAGCCGTTCAAGAACTGACCATGCATCCCGAAAAATGCACTGTTTGGTGTGGTTTGTACGCTGGTGGAATCATTGGACCGTATTTTTTTCAAAGATGCTGTTGGACCGCAACGTTACGGTGAATGGCGATCGCTATCGTTCGATGCTAACAAACTTTTTGTTGCCAAAAAATGGAGAAGCTGAACTTGGTTGACATGTGGTTTCAACAAGATGGCGCTACATGCCACACAGATCGCGATTTCTATGGCCATTTTGAGGAAAACTTCGGACAACAATTCATCTCAAGAAATGGACCGTAAGTTGGCCACCAAGATCATGCGATTTAACGCCTTTAGACTATTTTTTTGTGGGGCTACGTCAAGTCTAAAGTCTACAGAAATAAGCCAGCAACTATTCCAGCTTTGGAAGACAATTTCCGAAGAAATTCGGGCTATTCCGGCCGAACATGCTCGAAAAAGTTGCCAAAATTGGACTTTCCGAATGGACCACCTAAGACGCAGCCACGGTCAACATTTAAATGAAATTATCTTCAAAAAGTAAATGTCATGAAACAATCTAACGTTTCCAAATAAAGAACCGATGAGATTTTGCAAATTTTATGTGTTTTTTTTTAAAAAAAAGTTATCAAGCTCTTAAAAAAATCACCCTTTATAAAGTACTAATTTTTTTAAGTATAATTCTAAATTAATGTAAATGAATTAATTTAATATTAAATATTTGCTTTTAAAATCCTAAAATTTAGTTTAAATTAAAATACTCACCCTAATAAAACTGTTTTACTCGTATTTACTCCACTATAATTTTCTGCCATAATGTAACGAAATGTATTCTACTTACCCCTTTTTGTAAATACATGCTTACGCGTCCCGTTAGGTTCAGGTTTAGGCTAAGCCATAAAATTCCTGGAATAAAGAATTCAATTGGTTAGAAGAGCAATCGCGATCGGTGCAGGCAATTTAGTTTTCACACATTCTCAAATGACTAATTTTTCGCAAAAAAGTTTGAGATTTTTCACCAAGTTTCATCGAAAATTTTACTCAAGTTACAGCTTGCACGGACGGAAGGACGAACAGAGACATCCTGCTGGATTTCTATTATTCTCGTCATCCTGATCGTTTTTGTATAACTCTATATCTATCTGGCTTAGCTTTAGGTGTTACGTACAACCGTTAGGTGAACTAAACTATCATACTCTCTAGCAACATATTGCGAGAGTATTCAAACGAATAAAATTAGAGAATAAATTGCAAAAACACATATGACTGATCCCGTGAAATTTTGATTTTAAAAATAAATATTTTCTAAAAATAACATTTATTACGAAATGACGTTAGCTAGTTATTTTGTAACATTCATGATCTGTATCTCAAATATTTGTATTATATTAAAATCATTCCAATAATATTCTATCTTAATTTTAGCGATTTGACTGGTGTTTGATGTAGCTTTAAAGGGTATTGGCAACTTTTTAAAAAGTTTTTAACCAAAAACATCCACCTCCTTACGAGAGAGTAAATTCTTCTTATATTACTAGAGCAACAAACAAATTATCGCACAAGAGTGCATTGAGATAAGTGCTTGCTTGATAAGGAATTAAAACACGATTAAGCTTATTAAAGCGTCTGAATTCGATATTATATTTTAGTATTTCAGTAAGTGTAAGTGAGTTGGTCTGCAAGCCCGATTTATTGTGGAGAAAATATAAAAACAACAACAGCAAATTAATAAATATGAACAAACTAAAAGTACGAAATTTGTGTGCAATACTCACCTATATACTAAGTCAACTGATCATAAACAACAAATTTCTGTTGGCGCACACTACCGAAATGAAGTTAATCAAAACTACTGTTGGACCAGTCTCCACTTGGTCCAACGATTGCTTTAAAGATGAGAAGACTAATTGTGACTGCTATGGTGATGGCGATTTTTCTTGTAAAATTGAAGACGGACGCAATTATATTTACATCAGTTTTTCTTCATTCTTGCGGAGACTGTTTGTATTGTGCTCCAGAAACACAGAAACTAATATCAATTTTCTACTTCAGCACAAATTTCAGTCAATTTTACTTAAAACCCGTTCTTTCGGAGTGGAAAATTGCAAGAATTTTATACATGAAATCTACATGAATGAGAAAGTGCGGGAAATTCTAATAAAAATGTATGAGCTTAAAAAAGTAACAGTAGTCCATAACACTGACCTTGCTGCAGAACCGGTGGAATATATGGCTGAACCCATGAAAATGGTTCACCTACAATTGATTATTAAATCAAATCGTAATGAAATTCGAGAAGCAGATATTATAAGCATACCATATGACATACTACTTTACTACTCGTATAAGCAGAATCTACTGGAAACGTTTGCGCTTAGCGTACAAGGCCTAAGAAACCAGTACATATCGCTGCAAAACTTGTCGCAAACATACTTTAAAAACTTCACTGCGCTCAGACATCTTGACCTAGCCGGAAACAATATGAGAATGTTGGACGCCAATATCTTTGCAGAGCTAACAAAATTGAATTCTCTGAATTTGAGCCGTAATGAAATCCGTGAATTGCCCGAAAGTCTGTTTGCATATCCGCGTCAACTTCTCATACTGGATCTGAGTCACAATTTACTGACATATTTACCGTCACACCTTTTAGCTCACACTCCTTGGCTATGGCAGTTGAAACTTGGTGGCAATCAACTGCACGACACCACAAATCTTATGGAAAATCTGAAACCGTTGCATTATCTACATAGGCTAGATGTGAGCCAGAATCACCTGCAAACTATTTGGAGCACCGAGACTGCCGTCAATAGAACGCTAAGGCTACTGACAAATTTTCTATACAGCTATAAGAGCATGCCTTTGGCTTTAGCTGTTGGTCTTAAATATATTACCAAGTTGCAACCAGAAAACTACGAAGGTGGCAAGGATACCTCAACAGTAATCAATTTAAGTGCCAATCGTTTGCGCGAATTCACTTTGGATTGGCTTACATGCCCTTTTGAAATAAACCTAGCGCACAATCTGATTGAAAACTTTTTTGCTTTACAAAATTTCTTCAGTGCAACTGCCGATTGTGTGCCCGAAATCAAAATGACTGGTAACCCTATCGTGTGCGATTGTAAATTGGCTTGGATTCACAGTGAAAACTGTCGTTCGCTGTTCAACGGCTTGCAGTGCGTTCAGACGTCAACCGAACTAGTAAAGGATCTCGCGCAGCTGGAACGTAAAGAACTGTGTGCTTGGGAACCAGTAATGTGCCCCAGCGAATGCAATTGTTACACACAAATTGACTTCCTGCCCATCAATTGCCACGGGGCGCAACATATCGAACAGCTCCCACGCCCCGAGCACGTTGGGCTCAAGAGTTCGGTACTCGATATTAGCAATAGCAATTTCATTGAATTGCCGTTAAACACCACCTTCGGCTATGGTAACGTTTCGCAACTCAACGCGTCGTACAATAAAATCACGAGCATTAATATCAATCAACTGCCAACTAATTTGACGGTTTTGGATCTACGAAATAATCGCTTAAATTCTTTAAATGATGAATTTTTACGTACATAACTCAATGATAGCACCAAACTACAATTTCTCTATCTAAGTGAAAATCATTGGTTTTGCGACTGTTCCACGCAGAAATTGCTTTACACCATACTAACACATCGTACACGCATACTCGATGCCGACCAGTTACTCTGTGTTAATCTGCCGAACGATACACTCCTAATGGCAAATATGAGAGAATTGTGTCCAACTCCTGTTGCTGTTGAACATAATCAGTATTTGATTACAACTTTAATTAGCGTGGGGTTAACAATTATTATTTTACTTTTGCATTATCGCACTCTTCTATAAATATAAATTAGAAGTGAGAGTCTGGTTATATAACCACAACATATTGAGATGTTGCATTCGCGAATGTGAGCTGGATAAGCATAAAACATTCGATGCGTTTATTTCATATGCACACCAGGATGCAGACTTCGTCAACCATACATTACTGCCGCAACTCGAAAAGTGCGAACCACCATTTCGTGTATGCACGCACGAACGCAATTGGCTGGCTGGCGCTTATATACCTGAACAAATCATCGAATCGGTGGAACAGTCGCGTCGGACGATCATTGTGCTCTCGCAGCACTTCATCGAGTCGGATTGGGCGCGCATGGAGTTTCGCACAGCGCATCAGTGCTCGTTGAACGAGGGTCGTGCGCGCATAATAATGGTTAAATATGGAGAAATCGGGATAAGTGAGTTATTGGACAGAGAACTAAAGGCATATTTGGACATGAATACATATCTCGATTGGCAAGACGTCAGATTTTGGGACAAATTACTCTACGCCATGCCACATAAAGTTGGTAGTGAGAGGAATTCCGATATGCTAAAAACTAGCGGCAGAATGTATGTTATGGGACAAGTTGAGATGAATCGTTTGTGTGAGGAAATTGTTTAAATTTGTCACAGTTGGTTTGTGGTCTAGCAATTGGTTGCAGAATGGTAAGAGTCTTCACAAGTACATATACATATATTTATGAAAATACAAATATATTACAATTAATTGTTACTTCATCAATATTCAAAATGTTGCTACTAAGAGAAAGATGGAGATAATCTTGGCCAACGCTTACCAAGCAGTGGTGATCGCACAAACTTTTCAATCCCATTTTATTATATTTCAAGTAACTATTTAATCAATTTTCCTTGTATAATTAATTAATAAATACACAATGATCTCTGTTTATATATTTCTGCAAAACGTATTTACCTAAATACTTCAACTAGAAAGATAGCGTAATTTCGAGTGCATTGGGATATTTTGTGAATGGTCTTGAAAGGTGCAATGAAGAATAGTGCTGTCAGGTGCTGACCAAAATTTAGGTTAAACAAGTAATGAGGGTACTAACAAGGTAATGGAACTATTTCGATCTTAGGGCATTTTACATTTGAAGGAAAACATATAAAGTGCCAAAACTTAGCAGTAAATTAAGATATAAAACTCTTATTGGCGCAGGAGAAGACAGTAGTATGAGGGACCTGTGGACTAATAATATTGAAAAAGTGGGGATGGTCCCCACGTAGAAAGCTTTATGGGAGTAACATTTTGTCGATGGGGATGACGCCGCCCACTTTTAGGTGAAACCACATATTTTAGGATCCATTATGACATTATTCTGAGATTCTTATATACTATAAAACTGGGAGTAATCGGGCTACAACCACGCCTACTTCACACGTGGCACAAGCCTTAAGCCAAGATATGGCCCCCGGTCTTGTTTTGTTTCCTTGTCTGAAAAGACCGATCAAAGGCAAGCATTTTGAGACGCCTAAGAAAGGAGAATGCCTTCCGTGACGCCTTCAATGCTTGTAAATGGAGCTAGCAGCGCTGCTTTGACGCAGAAGGAACTTATTTTGAAAATATTTAGAGAATTGTAACGATTTTTTCAATAAAGTTTTATAAATCGACCCAGTTTTTCTTTACTTTCCGGATAAACCTTGTACAACATAAACATTTTCATTCATAATCGCAGGCGCACATTCAACAAGCGACCTCGCTTCATTCATAAAAGCAGACTCCGTAACGTCACCTCGAGCATGCTTTTGCCTACAAGCTTATTTTCGCGACGATGGCAAAAGCTAACAAGTAAGGGAGGGTGCAACCGAATATTTTATACTGTTGCAGCTTGCAAGAATCAACGCCAGGGAATACATTAAGGTGTAAAACGTCTAACAGAGGATCGGAAGCTAAGCAGTTCTATAGATTTCTAAGCTGGTGCATCCTGGGTAACGTTAATTGGCCTGAGGGCTTCACGACCTTTCAACTCCTGGACGACATTTGGCTTTGGGACTGCTTTTTGAGTAGGAGTAGCTATTTGGAATTTGGTAGAATCCTGGGCTGGTGGCGGCGGCATTCTGGCACCTGAATATGATGAGTTGACACTCACCAGAACGGGGTGACGGGCTAATGTCGCAACCGTCCCCGTCGCGTTAAGACGCTAGCAGGCCTCAAAGTACGTAGCAGCTACACCAAGACTACAGTAAGAGTCTCCTCAACAGGATTATGATGAGGAAAGCTGGTGCAAATCCGCCGTCAGATGAAATTGTGAAGGTCTTCTTACGCAGTGGAATCGCCAAGGCTAGCAGAGGAACCTCTGCTAGAATTATGAAACGCTCTATAGGAGGCAGAAGCAAAGCAGCTCTAGAGAGAAAGCTGAAGTCAGACCGGCGCTTGGCGGCCAAAATTGTGGAACGCTATGGTGATAAGTATACCGGTTAGATATCAGAGCAGCATACTAATACCCTCGAGTGGCCCAAGAAGGTGCTGAGCATGAGACCGATAGGGCAGGACCGGACAAGAACAGAGTTGAACCAGCGGTTAAACGGCAAAGGTCGTATGAGGAAGAAAACTCTCTTAGTATAAGACCGCAAACGGAGGCTGAGCCAACCTTTAGCGAAATCGCTAAAAGCGCTGTGTCAATAGACCTTGGCGCGTTCGATCGCAGCAGGCAGGAATGGAAGAAAGTAGCGACGGCTATCTCTTCAGCCTTCCTGAAGGTGGGTAGAGGAAACGCTGAGCTACCTCGAAAATGCGAGAGAGTCGGATGGCACCATGGGCTTCATAAGCTAATTAGTCTCTCAGGGGCGGAGATATGGAGAGAAAAGGTAGAAAACGAAGGAAACATATCGACAAGCGCCATTTCAGACGTGCTGACGTAGTGACGGCGAAATTGGAGTGTGACGCCCGAGATGTCAGGCTAATTTCTGCATAAATGCCGCACGACGATGAGGTGGAAACACCTTCCTTACGGTTGAAAAAGACCTTGGCAGAAAGGTGACGAAGAGGAACCGGTGTCATCATCGGTTTCGACGCCAACTCGCGACATTCAACCTGGGGTAGCTTGTACACTAATAGTAGATGTGAGTCGCTCTTTAATTTCATTGTTAGGCAAAATCTTTTCACCTGTAGTAGGGAAACTCTCTTACTTTTGGACTGAAGATAGGGAGGAGGTTCTTGACCTCATAATGGCCTCATACGGAATTGCTCCGCTGATCTCAAGCTGGAGGATCTTTGATGATCACTTTTCTGATAACAGGTATATCGGGTTTAATCTATACCAAGAATGTCTGCCCAGAAAGGTCTAGAAATACAAACTGGGAAGGGTACCGCAAGTGGCTCCGACAAACTCTCCCACGTGAGGTGTATTTATTGAACCCCAGTTCAATACAAAATTTTTAGATTTTCGTTAAACTTAAGTTTAACTCGTTGACCGGTGAATACTGAACTTTAGTTCAAATATTCTTATTAATACTAAACTTCGGTTTAGTGAATTGCGATGAGAAAAACACGACTTGTCGGACAGTCAAATTCTTCTGCCAGTGTATTTAAAAATTTTACTCAAGCTAGGTCTTACTTTCTAATATAATCGTTTCTTTCTTTATCTTTTCCTTTATTTTTTATTTTGGCGCAACCACTTGTAATTGCGACAATATTTGTCAAGTGGCCTACTTCTCTCATTACATATTGAATATTTCGTGTGGTCGCAAGGTTGTTGCGATAATAAAAAAGGAAATATGCAACATAAGTGATTTTGACTGAGACCTATTATATATGGTAACCCTAAGAAAGGTGATGAGGATTCCGTGGAAAAGCTTCTTCGAAAAAGTGGAGGGCTGTCTCGAGTCCTCCTGGTTTAGTCAAATTCTAGTTAAAAGCTCCAACTTATCTCAAGGACGCAAATAGGAAGTGAGCTCTGTGGACTGAAGATACACATCATATGTTCCTTAATGCTCACTCTCCTAGCACTACGTCTTCTGCGGGGATGTCTCTGCACTGCACAGCCTTTTCCGATTTATGGATGAACGACACTTCACATGAGCAATCAATTCGTTCAAGCCCCCCGACCAGACTGTAGTATACCAGTGTAGCTGCAACAGGCTGTCATTGAGCTGGTTGTAACCTATTTATGCGAACTGCATCAGTCTGAGTTACATCCAGGGGCCTGAAGACGAGACAGAGCTACAGTCATCTCGAAAGCTGGCAAAGGCTTAAAAACCAATTTAAAACCAAACATGAAGAAAGTGAAAAAAAAATAAAATCATTTAAGACAAACTCCTAAAAATTATTATTGTGCCATTTTTCCGATTCTGTGGATGTACTTTTTGAAGTATCCATGACCGGATATTAGCTGGGTTGTGTAAAAATCTACTTCTCCGAATTCACGGTTTGTTCATAAGGCTAGATCTTTTATTGGTCTGACCGTCTATCTATCATGTTGTTGTTGTATCTTTCCTTATTTGTTATATTGCGCTCTTGTCATTGTCCGATGATTTCTTTAGCTCCCACAGCCACTACCTCACCCCGCTTTTCCCTTTTAAGCGCGTCTGCCCAGATTTCGGCTCTGTATAATAAGACGCTGATTGTCGTCGACATTATGATATGCTTGTTTGTTAGCAGTAGTAGCTCTGTTTTCTCCGTAGCGAGGTAGAGGTTGTGTGAGTCGAGCCATGCTTGTGTCCGCATCATGACCTGGTTCAGCTTTCTTCGCGCTTCTTCTGTATTCCTTGCGGTGATTATTGCCGCAATGTCATCCGCGTAGCCCTTTATTTTCGGTTCATCTGGCATAGTTTTATTATAGCGTCGTGGCTAATGTTCCATAAGTCTATGCCTAGAATGGAACCTTGTGCTGATTCTGACGTGACCGCTATCTCTCGTGATCCCTCTTTAGTTTCCTACAGCAGTTTCTTGTTGTTAAGGTAGCTTCGCGCCACAGCTGAGGTAGTCGGGTATCTTAAAGCTTTTTTCGAGAGCGTCGATCATATCCACTCACTAGTGCTGCTGGGATCCCGTCCGGGCTGGGCGATTTGTTAGCCTTGCGCTTAATGTGTGTAATAAAATGTCCTCCGGATCTCTAGCCCGTTTTTTCTGTGTGGGGAATAGTGTGTTTACGATATGATCCATTTTGGCAGCGGTTAAGTCAGGTGGATTAGTCGAGTTTCTTCATCACTATTTTATACCGTGTCCCCCAGGGTTTTCTGTTTATATCCTCGCATAGTCCTCCATCTTATTTTTATTCTTCTTGATGTCTTCGATGGCGTGTTCCAGCTCCTTTTTTGCGGCTCCTCTGCATCTGGATCTCGTGTAGGATCTCCGAAGGCGGAGTTGGGCGATATTTTCAGTCCAGCAGTCAACTGCCGCTTTATATATGCTGTGGCAAGCCTTGGACATTAATTTTTGACAGGATCTTGTTATATTAAGCAATGTGTGCTCGACAATTTTTCTTGTAATTTTGGGGTTTTAATCGTCTATTGCTGAGATCAATTTCGAAGTATTTAGTTTTTTTCTGTACTGGTTAGCGTTTTCTCCGGCATCGATAGCGAAGGAAATGTGCTGATGATCGCTACCAGTGTAATCTTCCAGGACTTTCCGTTTTATTTCTTAAGCCTGCCATGCGATGTGATGATAGGGTAGTATCTGGTGTAGTTTTCTCGCATACCGGTCTTCTAAGCATTATTAGAAAAAGACACTCAGGATAAAGATCTAGTTTATAATCTGATCTGAATATTTTTTTCGGAGATTATGTTGTTACCTTGGTATCGTGAAGATACCACGTCAAATGCGCAAGTTTTCCATACAAGCCCTTCATTCCGATTGTTCGGTTTGTCTGGTAGCTATATGCTGTAGTTAACCGATCTGAACAATTTCTTCGGCGATAACATTGTTGCCTTAGAAAATAACCTGTGCTAACTTTTGTGAAAAGACATTGTCAAATGTGAAACGGAAAACTTTCACAAGAACTTTATTCCGATCGTTCAGTTTGTATGGCAACTATAAGTTATAGTGGTCCGATATCGGGAGTTCCGACAAATGAGCAGTTTCTTAAAGAGAAAATGACGTTTGCAAATTTTCAAAACGATATCTTAAAACTGAGGGACTAGTTCGAATTTATATACAGACAGACAGACGGACAGACGCATAGACGGATATGGCTAAATCGACTTAGCTCAACATAGTGATCATTTATAAAGGGTGATTTTTTAAGAGCTTGATAACTTTTTTAAAAAAAAAAAACCAAAAAAATTTCAAAATATCAAAGGTTCTTTATTTGAAACGTTAGATTGGTTCATGACATTTACTTTTTGAAGATAATTTCATTTAAATGTTGACCGCGGCTGCGTCTTAGGTGGTCCATTCGGAAAGTCCAATTTTGGGCAACTTTTTCGAGCATTTCGGCCGGAATAGCCCGAATTTCTTCGGAAATGTTGTCTTCCAAAGCTGGAATAGTTGCTGGCTTATTTCTGTAGACTTTAGACTTGACGTAGCCCCACACACAAAATAGTCTAAAGGCGTTAAATCGCATGATCTTGGTGGCCAACTTACGGGTCCATTTCTTGGGATGAATTGTTGTCCGAAGTTTTCCCTCAAAATGGCCATAGAATCGCGAGCTGTGTGGCATGTAGCGCCATCTTGTTGAAACCACATGTCAACCAAGTTCAGTTCTTCCATTTTTGGCAACAAAAAGTTTGTTAGCATCGAACGATAGCGATCGCCATTCACCGTAACGTTGCGTCCAACAGCATCTTTGAAAAATACGGTCCAATGATTCCACCAGCGTACAAACCACACCAAACAGTGCATTTTTCGGGATGCATGGGCAGTTCTTGAACGGCTTCTGGTTGCTCTTCACCCCAAATGCGGCAATTTTGCTTATTTACGTAGCCATTCAACCAGAAATGAGCCTCATCGCTGAACAAAATAAAGCGCGAAACACATTTCGAACCGAACACTGATTTTGGTAATAAAATTCAATGATTTGCAAGCGTTGCTCGTTAGTAAGTCTATTCATGATGAAATGTCAAAGCATACTGAGCATCTTTCTCTTTGACACCATGTCTGAAATCCCACGTGATCTGTCAAATACTAATGCATGAAAATCCTAACCTCAAAAAAATCACCCGTTATATACTCTATAGGATCTCCGACGCTTTCTTTTGGGTGTTACAACTTCGTGACAATCTTAAACTACCCTGTACAGGGTATGAATATATACATAACTGTAAAATATATAATAAGGCGAAATACGACCGAAAACCTATTAAGCAAAAGTACAAGCTAACCGAAACACCGATGAATATTAACCAAATAACACATATCGATGTTTTTACCAACAAGAAACATCGTTTTATCACTTTCATTGATAATTTTTTAAAATATGCAATGGCCTTAGAAGATAGAAACAGTCTTACAATAGTAACGGGTGATTTTTTTGAGGTTAGGATTTTCATGCATTAGTATTTGACAGATCACGTGGGATTTCAGACATGGTGTCAAAGAGAAAGATGCTCAGTATGCTTTGACATTTCATCATGAATAGACTTACTAACGAGCAACGCTTGCAAATCATTGAATTTTATTACCAAAATCAGTGTTCGATTCGAAATGTGTTTCGCGCTTTTTTATCGACAAATTTTGTTCAGCGATGAGGCTCATTTCTGGTTGAATGGCTACGTAAATAAGCAAAATTGCCGCATTTGGGGTGAAGAGCAACCAGAAGCTGTTCAAGAACTGCCCATGCATCCCGAAAAATGCACTGTTTGGTGTGGTTTGTACGCTGGTGGAATCATTGGAGCGTATTTTTTCAAAGATGCTGTTGGACGCAACGTTACGGTGAATGGCGATCGCTATCGTTCGATGCTAACAAACTTTTTGTTGCCAAAAATGGAAGAACTGAACTTGGTTGACATGTGGTTTCAACAAGATGGCGCTACATGCCACACAGCTCGCGATTCTATGGCCATTTTGAGGGAAAACTTCGGACAACAATTCATCTCAAGAAATGGACCCGTAAGTTGGCCACCAAGATCATGCGATTTAACGCCTTTAGACTATTTTTTGTGGGGCTACGTCAAGTCTAAAGTCTACAGAAATAAGCCAGCAACTATTCCAGCTTTGGAAGACAACATTTCCGAAGAAATTCGGGCTATTCCGGCCGAAATGCTCGAAAAAGTTGCCCAAAATTGGACTTTCCGAATGGACCACCTAAGACGCAGCCGCGGTCAACATTTAAATGAAATTATCTTCAAAAAGTAAATGTCATGAACCAATCTAACGTTTCAAATAAAGAACCGATGAGATTTTGCAAATTTTATGCTTTTTTTTTTTAAAAAAGTTATCAAGCTCTTAAAAAATCACCTTTTAAAAAAAATTAGATTCAATCTCTCTCTCAGAGGTAAACCAACAAAAGTTATGACACTCGATGAATTTAAATACCCAGCGGGATAATGGTTCACCGCTTACATTTTTCTTTGAAGAATGCTTCGAAGAAAATTCTATGTAGAATTCTTCGATACCAGGTAATGCATAAAAGTAAGCTATGCGGCTAAATTCTACTGTGTTCATATTTACAAGTCAAGTAAGTACGTGAAGAACGACAAATAAAATGTATAAGTAAATTTTTTCATTATTTCGTCAAATCATCAAGCAAAAAGTTGGTTACTATTTGGTAAGTTTTTCCTGTTTTTAACATTGAAGGACATAGCTTCAAATTTATAAACATACTCTTTCAACTTTTTTTGTAGAATGTGTGAAAGTTGAAGGCTTCACTGAATCGGAGTATATTCACCAAATTCAAAAAAGTATCAAGCTCGCCGTTTCTTCAAGTCTCGTTGTTTGGAAAAAAAAAACGAAAAAAGACTCAGCCACAAAAATAAAAGAAAACCATAATGGCTACATGAGTAGCGACCAACATCTCCGCTTTGGCAGCATCCCGGATCTTTCCGCTAGTTACCCGTCTGTATAAGTATATGTATATTTAACGTTTTTTAAAACCTGCTGTTTTCAACCTTTGAATATTTTATATATACATACATATATAATATGTATTTAACGTTTTTAAACTATTTCAATTTGTAATAATTCGGTTTAGTTAAACACATTTTGTTATAACAATTTTTAAGTGCATTTTGCATAAAATAAAACCTTTATAACGATTGTATTGAATCTAGTGCATTTTTCTCTTTAACAAAAAGTGTGAGTGGCCTATAAGGTGAGTTTTTGTACACATAATACTTATTTTTATACGAATATGCAATTTTTCCCATTGACCTTGGCATCAAAGAATTCTTCGTGAACTATGGCATCGAAGAATTCTTCGTTAACTATGACATCGAAGAATTCTTCGTTTAATATGGCATCGAAGAATTCTTCGTTTACTACGGCATCGAAGAATTCTTCGTTTACTTTGGCATCGAAGAATTCTTCGTCCCTATGGTAAGCGAAAGGGGTGATCTGTTACTTTTCGTAGGACATCGCCGTGTTAATTTTCATCGGTCGGGGTAAGCGATACAAACATGCTGCATCGTTTACCTTGCTCGCTTACCAATGTCTACCATATCCCGCTGGGTCAGTAAACATAAAAGAACTCTTAAGACATGAATGCATTGACGTTCATTTTAGAATACTCTGATGTAGAAAGGCTACACAGTACTATTTCTGAAAAATTTAGAACACTGGAGTCTATGAAATCACCACAATCTAGATAGAGGATAATAAAAACGTACAATCGAAATATTGAACGAACAGCGAGAAATTTTTTCATAATACGGAACAGCACGGGTACGTGAAGAACAAACTATTAGGCTCTTAGGCATAAATACGATTCAAGATATCGCAAACTAAATTTACAAAAAATATACTCTTTCAATATAAAAAGAAAAAAGAAATTTTCAGGTGAAATAGATCCTAAGCTCTTTGATATTATTACTGACACTTACGCCAGTGCAACCTCATCTCACAATTGAAAAAATTGAAACTAATCTTAGATACATGGAAGTTTGGATCGAAGACGTCCACCTCGCAGAAAAATACGACTCTATAGCAGATATAATAAATATAAAGGTAATATTAGGTATAATCAACACAATTCACAAAAATATATAACGTGGTGGCCTACAGGAAAAATCACAAATTTTGGAAATGCAACTTAACAGTATAAAAAGTAAAGCTTTGGCTTTAATACTACATCGACAGCGAAGAGGCCTACAAAAAAAATTTAATCACATACAATTATCGTTAGCGACAAGATCTCTGCCCTCTTCTATGGATACCGATCATTAACGACCTGCTTAAAAAACTGACTGACTGAACTTGACTGGTGGTTAATGTAGCTTTAACTAGGTCACGGCAACTTTCTAAAATGGTTTTAACCAGAAATATCCAATTTATTGTGATACACTAATTCGCTATGACTTCGCTTGCCACTTTTAGTGGCCTTGCTATAGATTTAATCATCTTACGAAAGAGTAAATTCTTTTGGAAAAAGTTTGTTTTTCTTATATTTCTAAAACAACAAACAAATTATCGCACAAGGCCGAGTGTTAAGAGAGTTTGCGGTTTTCACAAATATTTTGCTTGATAAGGAATTAAAACACGATTTAAGTTTCTTAAAGCGTATTATTAAATTTTAGTATTTCAGTAAGTGTAAGTGACTTGGTCTGCAAGCTCGATTTATTGTGGAGGAAATATAAAAACAATAACAGCAAATTAATAAATATGAACAAACTAAACGTACGCAATTTGTGTGTAATACTCACCTATATACCAAGTCAACTGATCATAAACAACAAATTTCTGTTGGCGCACACTACCGAAATGGAGTTAATCAAAACTACTGTTGGACCAGTCTCCACTTGGCCCCCCGATTGCTTTAAGGATGAGAAGACTACTTGTGATTGCTCTGGCGATTTTATTGTAGAATTGTCGAAGGACTCAATTTTATTAACATCGGTTTTAATTCAAACTTACGGATTCTGGCGGTAAGCTGTTCCATAGACTCAGAAACTGATATCGATTATCTACTCGAGCGCAAATTTCAGTCAATTTTACTTAAATCCCGGTATTTCGAAGTGAGAGATTGCAAGAATTTTTTACACGATAACTACATGAATGACAAAGTACGGGAAATTCTAATAAAAATATATGAGCTGAATAAAGTAACACTAGTCTATAACATTGCTCTTGCGGAACCAACGGTATATATTGGTGATGTGCTTCACCTGCAATTGATTATTAAATCAAATCGTAATGAAATCGGGGAAGCAGATATTATAAGCATACACACTGACAAATTTCCTCAGCTCAACCAACTGGAAACACTTACGCTTAGCGTACAAGGCCTAAGAAATCAGTACATATCGCTGCAAAACTTAACGAAAACATACTTTAAAAACTTCACTGCGCTCAGACAGCTTGACTTAGCCGGGAATAATATGAGAATGTTGGACGCCAACATCTTTGCAGCGCTAACGCAATTGAATAGTCTGAATTTGAGCCGTAATGAAATACGGGAATTGCCCGAAGGTCTGTTTGCATATCAGCGTCAACTTCTCATGCTGGATCTGAGTCACAATTTATTGACATATTTACCGCCACACCTTTTCGATCACACTCCTTGGATATGGCAGTTGAAACTTGGTGGCAATCAACTGCACGACACCACAAATCTTATGGAAAATCTGAAACCGTTGCATTATCTACATTGGCTAGACATAAGTCAGAATCAACTGCAAACTATTTGGAGCACCGACACTTCCGTCAATAGAACACCAAGGTTATTGACAAATTTTCGATACAACTATAAGTGCATGAGTTTCGCTTTAGCCGACGGTCTTAATTATATTATCAAGTTGCAACCAGAAAATTACGAAGGTGGCAAGATTAACTCAACGGTAATCAATTTAAGTGGCAATCGTTTGCGCGAATTCTCTTTGGATTGGCTTGTAGAAGCGAACATTTCATGCCCTTTTGAAATAAACCTAGAGCACAATCAGATTGAAAACATTTTTGCTTTACAAAATTTCTTCAGTGCAACTGCCGATTGCGCTCCCGAAATCAAAATAACTGGTAATCCGATCGTGTGCGATTGTAAATTTGCTTGGATTTACAATGAAAACTATCGTTCGCTGTTCAGTGGTTCACAGTGCGTTCAGACGTCAACCAAACTAGTAAAAGATCTCGTGCAGCTGGAACGTAAAGAACTGTGTGCTTGGGAACCAGTAATGTGCCCCAGCGAATGCAATTGTTACACACAATTTGAATTCCTCCACATCAATTGCAAGGGTGCGCAACATATCGAACAGCTCCCACGTCCCGAGCAAGTTGGGCTCAAGAATTCGGTACTCGATATTAGCAATAACAATTTCATTGCATTGCCGCTAAACACCACCTTCGGCTATGGTAACGTTTCGCAACTCAACGCGTCGTCCAATAAAATCACGAGCATAAATATCAGTCAACTGCCAACCAATTTGACGGTTTTGGATCTACGAAATAATCGCTTATATTCTTTAAATGATGAATTTTTACGTACATACCTAAATGACAGCTTAAAACTACAATATCTCTATCTAAGTGAAAATTCTTGGCTTTGCAACTGTTCCACGCTGCAATTGCTGTACACCATACGTACACATCGGACTCGCATACCCGATGCCGACCAGTTACTCTGTGTTAATCAGCCGAACGATACACTCCTAATAGCAAATGTGAAAGAATTTTGTCCAACTCCTGTTATGGTTGAACATAATCAGTACTTGATTGCAACTTTGATTAGTGTAGGGTTAACAATTATTATTTCACTTTGCATTATCGCTCTCTTCTATAAATATAAATTAGAAGTGGAAGTCTGGTTGTATAGCCACAACATATTGAGATGTTGCATTCGCGAATGTGAGCTGGATAAGCATAAAACATTCGATGCGTTTATTTCATATGCTCACCAGGATGCAGACTTCGTCAACCATACATTGCTGCCGCGACTCGAACAGTGCGAACCACCATTTCGTGTATGCACGCACGAACGCAATTGGCTGGCTGGCGCTTATATACCTGAACAAATCATCGAATCGGTGGAACAGTCGCGTCGGACGATCATTGTGCTCTCGCAGCACTTCATCGAGTCGGATTGGGCGCGCATGGAGTTTCGCACAGCGCATCAGTGCTCGTTGAACGAGGGTCGTGCGCGCATAATAATGGTTAAATATGGAGAAATCGGGATAAGTGAGTTACTGGATAGAGAACTAAAGGCATATTTGGATATGAATACGTATTTGGATTGGCAAGACGTCCGATTTTGGGAAAAATTACGCTACGCCATGCCACATAAGATGGGTGCACAGAGGAATACCGATATGTTAAAAATTAACGGCAGAATGTATGTTATGGGACAAGTTGAGATGAATCTTTTGCGTGAGGAAATTGTTTAAATTTGTCCCAGTTGGTTTGTGATAAAGCAATTGGTTGCAGAATGGTAAGATTTATAACAAATATATATATTTATGAAAATACAAATATATTACATTTTATTGCAGTTACTACGTGAAATCTTCCGATTCTTCTGTGACACAAAGAGTTATTCGAAATGTTGCTACTAAGAGAAAGATGGAGATAATCTTGGCCAACCTGCTTACCAAGCAGTGGTGATCGCAAAAACTCTTCAATTCCATTTTATTATATTTCAAGTAACTATTTAATGAATTTTCTAGTATAATTAATTAAAAAATACACAATGATATCTTATTACATATTTCTGCAAAACGTATTTACCTAAATAATTTAACTAGAAAGAAAGCGTAAGTTCGAGTGCAATGGGATATTTTATGAATGGTCTTGAAAGGTGCAATGAGGAATAGTGCTGTCAGGTGCTTACCAAAATTTAGGTTAAACAAGTACTGAGGGCACCTACTGAGGTAATGGAACTATTTGCTACTTCCTACATTTGTATAAAGTACCGTAACTAAATACAAAACTAATATATAGAACTGTATTTTGGCACAGATGTAATCTCACTAGTATGAGGTATCTAAGAACTAAAATTTTTGAAAAACTGGTCGTGGCCCCGATCTCTGTTTGCTTTAATGTACCGCCCACTTTCCGGTGACACCACTTATCTTGGGACTCAATTGACTGATTTCAATCAAAATCAAGATTCTTATGTACTATAAAAATGGGCGAAATCGGACAACAGCCACGTCTACTTCACATATAAATACACATACATTTTAATTCCATTTTATTCTTTCACTTTCCAGTGTAATACACATAAACCGCAATTAAAGGAACAGGATAAAACTTCGCTGGAATAATGGCTTAAGGAGCTATAATAGTGTAACGCATAAAAAATTAGGCGATTTTCGTGAATTTTTTTAAGAGAAAGTATTCTCTTTTAAAACGCTCCATATGCTTTCTGCCCTTCCTGATGGGATATCATTTATTTTGTCACTAATTTCACTTTCAAATAGGCGTTTCATACCTTCGTCTCTCAAATTATCAAGATTTGGCTTAATTTTAGGCTTACTTTTTTAATTATGGCTGGTTCAATGGTTTTGCAAATAACTTTAGCATCATTGATCTATCAGATTTCGGCACAAATCCGATGATAGATTTTGCAATGTTTGCTTTAACTATAATGCCTACACCATTGCGGTGATTTTTAGTTTGGTTGCTAGAGAAACAGAACAGTGTACTATCATTGTCATATGATTTGCTGGGAAGTATACTTCAGTGGTTTTCCCTTGCCTTCTGAAGGGTTTACTGTTTTCCATCTTACACATTTATATAGCGAACCGCTTGATACAAGTACAGACGACCGCTTTCAGCCGTACTTATAGTCACAGACGCTGATATATTGTGGATTGCTTTTAGCTTCGATATTCATCAGCGACCTTACCGGAATGGGTGGCCCTACTGGTAGCTACGCTACCGCCAACATCGCTCTTTGGATCATTATATCTACTGAGCCCCCTCATCCCGTCAAGATAGCAAATCCCCAAGGGGGTATAAGTACATGCATACATATGTATATTAATTCCTTGGCACATTTGTCTGTATATTTACGAAAGCAAATACGAGCTATATAAGGAACGCATCTTTTCGCATCTCCGTTGTCATGGGCAACCAATGGCCGAAGCTCACGTTTTGTCAAAGAGTCAAAGTGGCGAAATACTGACGCGACGACAAAGCGTCACAACATTGTATTGTTGGTAGAAAATTCGAGCTGTGCCGAAAAACTCAAACGAAGGAACGCCGATTGTCACTGCTTCCCTTGCCGCTGTAACAGCTTCGCCTACAAATGTGCATAAATATGTACATATGTATCTATATGTATGAGCGTGAATACATATTGACGAAGATTTTTGCGAGTCACGGAAAAATATTTTACAATTGACAAATATTATAAATCGACAACAGCTATGTTGCCACTTTTTCACTTCTTTCTTAGAACAAAAACCCGAAAGTTGTTCAATTTATGATTGTTAGCTTTTGCCATCGTCCCGAACGCTTGCTGGCAAAGGCATGCTCGGGGAGATGATACGGCGTTTTTTGTTTTATGAATGAAGCGATGTCGCTTGTGGAAAATGCGCCTGCGTTTTTGAATGAAATCGTTTTTGTTGTCAAATTTACTACAGATGCTTCTGCTATGTATGTATCCAAAATATACGTATGTACATCTAAGTTTATTTGAATGTATCAACACGCACATTTACCTCTACATACATACATATATTGATAAGTGATAACACATGAGTTGAATTTCTGAACGCGCACATGCGTATACAGCACAGAGACATACGATTAATAAGATAGAAGATCTATTTATAAATACTTACATGCATATGTACATATATTGTTGTGATAAATATAATTTCTATTAGTACGAAACATAATACAAAAATATTTATTAGTTGAGTATACTATATAAAAATCAAATAAAATTATTTAATATGCAAGTCCAAATTGACTATAAATATTACAATGCATGCATTCATACAAAATTGTACTCATATCATAAAACGGCAAAACGAATTTCCTTACATTCGTACATTGCGTATGAAGGGAATTCCCTGGTTGAAAGCTAACATGAAGCATGAAAACATGATAATGGTGTTAATGTTATTTCTCTTCATACTCACTGATTGAGTATGTGAGAGAACTGTAAACAATGTTAATATTGTATTTCACAGCGTGAATTCTGTGGTTGTGAGGTGAATTCCGTACTTCAATTCTAACAAATGTTCGATATCGAACCTGCACCTTCTCTATGTTTTAAGTTCTCTTATTAGAGGGCGGGGCCAAGTCCACTTTTCGAAACTTTTTTCCCACAGTTGCCAATTGCTACAGAGATGTCCTGTGCCTGATTTTATTACTTAATTAAGTGCTAAGATATGGCATTTTAAACGTTTTCCGTTAATGCCGATTTGTGGGCGTGGCAGTGGTCCAGTTACCCCCAGCTTCGAACTCGTAATTTTTTTTTACTTAGAATTCCGTATACCAAGCGTTGCATTAAGCGACATCCTTTACACATAAATACTAAATTTTTGAAATATAATACTTAACTAATGTAAATGCATTAATTTTATATTAAATATTTGAATTAAAATGTTCAAGTTTAGTTTATATAAAATACTCACCCTAATAATACTGTTTTATATACTCACCATAATATTCTACCATAATATAACGAAAAGTATTCTACTTCCCCCTTTTTGTAAATACATACTTACGCGTCCCGTTACATCATAAAATTTCTATAAGAAACAATTCAATTGTGTAAGAAGAGCAAACGCGATCGGTCGTTTATATTTTTCGGTGCAGGCAGTCTAGTTTTCACGCATTCTCAAGTGACTAATTTTTCTCAAAAAAGCCTGAAATTTTTCATGGTGCCCGAGTAGGGACTCAATACGTGATAAAAGTTTAACAAATAATAATAACAATTTTTGTGCATATCGTATTTTCGTAAATAAAATTTTCGGTTTCAATTGTCTGTGCGCGTGTCGCTCCTCGACTATTGTCGGTTGTCGTCGGCTAACTAAAAGTGAAAAATATTTAAACAAATTCAATCGTAAATTCATAAACAGTGTAAATACAAACAAAAAAGTGTACAAAACTTATTTAAAGGTCCGTATCCAGCTCTTAAGTAATTGCTCAAAAAAAAAAAAAAATAATTTCTTCAAGTAATTTTGACAGCTGGTTACGTATTGTGAATGATTCACATTAGAAGAGCAAGGGAGAATAAACTTTGTGTGTCATATATATATGTGTGTATGTACGTGTGTAATAACATAAATACAATTATTGCTTTCATGTTTCTTCGCAAAACCATATTCGCATTTTATTGAAAAAATAGGGGTATTCGCTTGCTCTTGCAAAACCCTTGCACGGTGCAAGAATTGCTTATATTTCCTCTTGGTGCGCCGGCACAACAACAAACACACGCAAAAATTATTTGCAATGGCAGTAAAATATGTTAGACCAAAACCCATGTATATTTGCGTGCAATGTTACGCAAAAATAATTGCAACCCTGTTTTAACTGTCATTTTACATAAAGACATATTACGTCGGTAAATTGTTGAGGACGTTAAGTTTTAAATAGATTTTATAATTTTAATTTAAATTACAAAGATTTTTTACAGTTTTTTTTGTTAAAATGTATGCAGAAGGTGCGCCAATTCACAATAGCCATGCACAATAGTCATTTACATTAAATTGACTGAATCAGTCGCTCATATATCACTAGATTCTGCAATGGGTGCTCTCGTGCCCTTGTATCTTTCGGTGTAGTATTTTTGCAATCTGCAATCTTGCAAGAGCAAGAAAATGCCCCTGTTTATTTTCATTCAAGTGTAAAAACATCTCTGAATGATGAAATGTAATAGATTTTGTGACTGTCACTTACAGAATAGCAAAATCGTCTCAAGTCTCAAAAATTGTCTCTAACTTAAAATCTCAAATTTAGAGACTTGAGACTGTCTCACGTTACAGAATCGCACGGATTGTGTATTTTGTTTGTTTTATATTATATACGCTTTACTCAACAGATGTTAGGCAAAAATAAAGCAAAATAAGACAAACAAATTGTTTAGCTGTCACCGCGTATTGAGAACGATGGATGTGAAAGCCTACAGCATGATACCGTGAATTTGACGTTTGCCTACTCGTTGTAACAAATTGAATTCGAAGAAAAAAAATTTCGGTTAGACCCGCGTCGTGAAAGGAATTGTGCAGATTTATGCAAAATTATTTAAAATAAATATTTAAATCTCTTCGAATTATGTTTCGTTTAATATTTGTGAACATTTTGTGACTGCAATAATATGTGGAAAAAGAGTGAGTAGAGGAAATAACAATTCAATATGAAGAAAAATATATTTAGTGCATACATATATGTATGTACATACAAGTATGTATGAGCCGGGAAAAAGGCTTTTAATCTAAGTGCATCTAAATTTGAGAAAATTTATGAAAAAGCTGTAGATTTTGATTGTGATCTTTATTTCTGGATCAGATGGATTCACCAGCGGTATTCGATGAAACCTATTTGGAGGAATGCCCAACAACAACTTCGACTCCCGTAAAAGATACATGTAAAATTGCCATTTTAGTTTTAAATTTATTTTTATGCATTTGTTATTGTAGAACAATTGACATTAAAACGGAAGAATTTCAATATTTCTGGTTGCTACAACTCAGAGCCAAGCTTCTCAAAGCAACAAGTAAAAAATTTGCCTGTTCTTTTTAGAAATTTTAATTTAAACAAATAAAAATGAGCAAGCCAAAGCAAACCATCACCAAACTCTCTCAAAGTAAGGAGTTGATCGACTTAAAATCATTAAAGCGTCAAAGACCTGTGCCGAAAAGTAGCATTTTGCGTATAAAGACGGGCCTTCTGGAAGAAGCCATGTCGTTAGATCCAATTGAGTTGGAATGTCGTCTCCACATAGTAAACTCCCAAATGCGGGAAAGTCAAGAAGGAAGTGCTGGCTAGTTTTTGCCATATCTTCTTCCAAGCAGCTTCTGCATACGGTGTCCGGTAGGATTCTCAGTCTTACAGCATGTGTGTCAATAAGGCAGAGACCCGTCAAGAGCCCCACTATTAAAGAAAGGCTAGCCTTACTGAGGGCAAAGAGAACGCTAGATCTCCTACGATCTATCTTGGGCCAGAATGCTTTTGCGACCGCGCAAGTACCAATGCTGGCCCAGCATTGACCAAGAATCCGCGAGGCCCAACTATCCAGTAGTAGAATACAAGAGGACACAGGAGCACCCACCCATTCCCATTCTACCCACATCGACTCTAGGGTACCTTTCCTTGCTAGCTCATAAGCTTTGCAGTTACCTGCTATTCCGCTGTGGCCCGGCACCCATACATGTCTTATTATAAATAATGGTCATGACAAAATTGACTTTGCCACCCGATCAAAGTGGGAGGAACAGCTGGATTACGACAAGCTACCATTGTGGAAGGACTGCGAAGCTACTCTGAATAGAAGATTTCATCAATTATCAGCATAACGTGCGTCATGTTCGAGAACTAAACCCGGAGCTGCAAACAGTATGAGTCATATGACAGAAACCAAATCGGACAGAACCAAACCGTCGTTAGTAGCTGCAAATACAAAGCAGCCTCTTTGTCAGCAGTGTAAATCAAAGGACCACTACACCTTTAAAACTTTCTCTGCGCAACAGAGATTTGAGTATGTCAAATTGGGGCTTCGTATGCATAAATTGTTTGCGTAAGGGACATACGGTCTCCAAGTGCAGAGCGGATCGATGTCGTGTGTGCAATCGATCCCATCATACGTTACTGCACCAATACTCGTATCCCGTTTCCTTTACTGCGGAATCTCATCAGCAACCAACAACAACTACACACTTATCGTCTATGGATTAAGTAGTCCGAAAATTCTAAGCTCTGGAGGAACTTCCTTTAGAAACAAATGGCAACAAGTTCACACCAGAACAAAATAGTGTGCACAATTTTTCGTTAACACAACTGAAGTATTGCCTTCAGGACGGCTTCAAGTCAGAATGCCCTTTAAATCTGACCGTAAGTTACACTGTCACTCCTATGAAACCGCAGTTCGGCGGTTTCAGGCCCTGAAGAGGAAAACATTGAAGGATCCAGAACTTCGTAAAATGTATATGGACTTTATGAATGAATATAGAGCACTGTGTTACATGAGCCCAACGAGCATTTAGATCCCAAGAGAGCCACACTACTTCATTATTAAATTAGATGCTGTCTTTAATGCTTCGAGTCTATCTCCAACTCAAATAGTATTAAATGAACTTTTGATGGTGGGTCCAACCATCCAAGGAGAGTTATACTCAACGCTCGCTCGTTTTCGCTTACATACATAAGTGTGTACTAACATCGGACATTACTAAAATGTATCGCCAAATAATTATGCATGAAGAAGATAGAAATTGTCAACCTATTGTGTGGAGAGTGCTCCTTCAGCGCAAATACAAATTTTTCGATTTTACACCGTAGCTTAGGGCACTGCGCCTGCACCGTTTCTCGTAACACGGTGTTTGCAAATGCTCAGTGATGCCAATACATTGAAATATCCACTCGGTTCTTTGGCCATTAAAAGAGACTTTTATGTTGATGATTTATTAACAAGATCCGATAATTTCGAGTCTCTAGATCTTTTGAGAAGTGAGGTAATTAAAATGTTAAACTCGGCCGAATTCACCTTAAGGAAATGGCACTGAACAATCATTAAGCTTCAATGACAAAAATTCCACTAAAACGTTGGGAATCCATTGGTTGCTGAAAGAGGATTTGTTTCGGTTTCGTTTTAGATGACAATTTTAGTGATCTGCGAGCCACTAAACGAAACATACATATTGTCAGTTTCTCCTCGCCTTTTCGATCCTCTTGGACTATTAGCCCTACTAGTTACCGAAGTAAAAATCTTATTACAAGAGCTTTGGATTCAAAAACTAGATTGGGATGAGTCAATTTCATTGCGCCTCGACACTAGCTGGCAAAATTTTAAACCCAACCCAATGCAGCTTTCAACAATTATCATTCCTCGTTACGTAAACGTAGAGTCGAGTACCATCTGCCAAATACATGGCTTCAATAAGGGCGTACGGTTGCTGAATATATAGACGAAGCCAATCTACTTGTGGTATTAAATGTAGGCTGCTTACTGCAAAGTGTAGAGGGGGTCCGCAGAAGACCAAATCTCTTTTGCCTTAAATAACTCGCATCTTGAGCTCTCGGCAGCACAGTTTCTTTCAAAATTTTGGTCAAGGGTTGCGCCTATGTTGAATCAACATTTCGAAAAAATTACATTTTGGACAGACTCTGAAATAGTTTTACATTGAATAAAACACATCCTTCCTCACTACAAAGCTTCGGCGTAATTAGAGTGTCCGAAATCCAAGAGTTGATTGACAAAGCGCATTGGCGGCATGTGCCAATAAAACAAAATCTTGCGGATCAAGTATATCGGGGTTGTAACGTGGACGAATTGAATAATTCGATAGGTTTCGGCGGTTTACAGTTCCTCATAGAAGACCTGAAGATACTCACTTCCAGCTCTCCCTAGAAGACGAAGCATTAGAGAAGAAGAAAACTAATTTTACACTAACTATAAATGTGAAAGATAACACTATATTGAACTTTATCGAAAAAATTTCTTCTCATCAGAAATTGCTTTGTATGGTCGCATATTTACTACAATGGATCAGACGACCAGGGTAGGGATCTGACATCTAACGAATTACACTTGTATTTTTTGAAAATTGTTGCGGTGATTCAACATTCGGAATTTGCGAATAAAATCCAAAAACTGACTTAAGGCACCACGCTACCCGCAACCTTGCAAAAACTCAATCCGTTCTTGCATGAGTACTCGGATATGTCGCTTTCATCCAAATTAATCCGAGTAGGAGATGAAAGCACACACTGCTTTCATTACAAGCCGAAGCTGCAAATCCAAATACTGGGAAACTTGCTAGTTGAAAGACTTCGAGCGCTACGCCCTTTCCTTATATTTAGCGTAGATTTTTGGTCGACCACCCGTGAAAACTTATATCGCAGTTTTTGTGTGCCTTTACCTCGAATTATTTTCTGACTTATCGACTAATTCATTTACATATTTTCGCCCTAAAGAGGTTCACTGGTCGCCGACGGATTCCGCTGAAGAAATTCAGCGACAACGCAAACAACTTCGTCGGCGCCGACCGCAAGCTGCTCGAGGTGAAGGAGGCATTTCTGGATCACTAGTGAAGGCATTCGCAGCAGAAGAAGAATTCAGCTTCACCTTCATACCAGCCAGGGCACCCACACTTCGGCGCATTATGGGAGGCCGCGGTGAAATCCGCCAAACATCTAGTTGTTCGCGCACTCGGCAACGCTCTTCTCGCCGCAGAAGAGCTGTCAACAGTACTAGCCGAAGGGGACGCCATTCTCTATTCGCGTCCACTAGCACCGTTGAGCCAGGACACTACGATGGAGAAGCCCTACCTCCAGCACAACTACTGATCGGTTGCCCGCTTCGAGCACTGCCACCAGCTCAAGTGCCAGCGGACCTAATTCGTTGTCTCAAGCAACAGTTTTGGCAGCAGTGGTCGAAAACATATCCCACGAGCCTTCAGGAGCGCAACAAATGGCTACATCTGGAGCGGAATCTGCGGCCGGCCATCCAGTCATCAAACACGAAGACAACACAACACCGCAGCAGCGGGTACTATGAGGTGTCGTCGCAATCGCAGAAGAGCAAGACGACAAGGTGCGAGCCATAAGCTCGCCCTGCTACCCATCAACGTTGAAGGATCATGATCCTGTCAAGGTGGCCGGTGTTGCGTCAAGCGACATCCTTTAAACTACTACTACTATTACAAAATTTTTGAAGGATAATAGTATTAATATTTGAAATAAAATGTAAAAGTTTAATTTATATAAAATACTCACCATAATGTAACGAAATGTATTCTACTTACCCCTTTTTGTAAATACATACTTACGCATCCTGGAATAAAGAATTCAATTGGTTAGAAGAGCAATCGCGATCGGTCAGTTATACTTTCGGTGCAGGCAATTTAGTTTTCACACATTCTCAAGTGACTAATTTTTTTCAAAAAAGTTTGAGATTTTTCACCAAGTTTCATCGAAAATTTTACTCAAGTTTCAGCTTTCACGGACGGAAGGACGAACAGAGACATCCTGCCGGATCTCTATTATTCTCGTCATCCTGATTATTTTTGTATAACTCTATATCTATCTCGGTTAGTTTTACGTGTTACGTACAACCGTTAGGTGAACTAAACTATCATACTCTCTAGCAACATATTGCGAGAGTATTCAAACGAATAAAATTAGAGAACAAATTGCAAAAACGCATATAGCTGATCTCCTGAAATTTTGATTTTAAAAATAAATATTTTCTAAAAATAACATTTATTGCGAAACGTCGTTAGCTAGTTATTTTATAACATTCATGATTTGTATCTCAAATATTTGTATTATATTGAAATCATTCTAATAAAATTCTATCTTAATTTTTAGCGATTTGACTGGTGTTTGATGTAGCTTTAAAGAGTCATGGCAACTTTTTAAAAAGTTTTTAACCAAAAATATCCACCTCCTTACGAGAGAGTAAATTCTTCTTATATTAATAGATCAACAAACAAATTATCGCACAAGAGCGAGTGCTTAGAGATAAGTGCTTGCTTGATAAGGAATTAAAACACAATTTAAGTTTCCTAAAGCGTATCAATTCGATATTATATTTTAGTATTTCAGTAAGTGTAAGTGAGTTGGTCTGCAAGCCCGATTTATTGTGGAGGAAATATAAGAACAATAACAGCAAATTAATGAATATGAACAAATTAAAAGTACGGAATTTGTGTGTAATACTCGCCTACATACTTACTCAACTGATCATAAACAACAAAATTCTGTTGGCGCACACTACCGAAATGGAGTTAATCAAAACTACTGTTGAACCGGTCTCCACTTGGGCCGCCGATTGCTTTAAAGATGAGAAGACTACTTGTGACTGCTATGGTGATGCCGATTTTTCTTGTAAAATTGCGGACGGACGCAATTATATTTATATCAGTTTTAATTCAAACTTACGGGAACTATTTGTATTGTGCTCCATAAACACAGAAACTAATATCAATTTTCTACTTCAGCACAAATTTCAGTCAATTTTACTAAAAACACGTTATTTCAAAGTGACGAATTGCAAGAGATTTACATACGAAATCTATATGAATGGCAAAGTGCGGAAAATTCTAATAAAAATGTATGAGCTTAATAAAGTAACAATAGTCCATAACACTGACCTTGCTGCAGAACCAGTGGAATATATGGCTGAACCCATGAAAATGGTTCACCTACAATTGATTATTAAATCAAATCGTAATGAAATTCGAGAAGCAGATATTATAAGCATACGACATGACATATTACTTTATAAGCAGAATCTACTGGAAACGTTTGCGCTTAGCGTACAAGGCCTAAGAAACCAGTACATATCGCTGCAAAACTTGTCGCAAACATTCTTTAAAAAATTCACTGCGCTCAGACAGCTTGACTTAGCAGGAAATAATATGAAAATGTTGGACGCCAACATCTTTGCAGCGCAAACAAAATTGAATAGTCTGAATTTGAGCCGTAATGAAATTCGTGAATTGCCCGAAAGTCTGTTTGCATATCAGCCTCAACTTCTCATACTGGATCTGAGCCACAATTTATTGACATATTTAACACCACACATTTTCGATCACACTCCTCGGCTATGGCAGTTGATACTTGGAGGCAATCAACTGCACGACACCACAAATATTATGGAAAATCTGAAACCGTTGCATTATCTACATAGGCTAGACGTAAGTCAGAACCAACTGCAAACTATTTGGAGCACCGATACTTCCGTCAATAGAACGCTAAGGCTACTGACAAATTTTCTATACAGCTATAAGGGTATGACTTTGGATTTAGCTGACGGTCTTAAATATATTACCAAGTTGCAACCAGAAAATTACAATGGTGGCAAGATTAACTCAACAGTAATCAATTTTAGTGGCAATCGTCTGCGCGAATTCACTTTAGATTGGCTTGTAGCAGCGAACATTTCATGCCCTTTTGAAATAAACCTAGAGCACAATCTGATTGAAAACTTTTTTGCTTTACAAAATTTCTTCAGTGCAACTGCCGATTGTGCGCCCGAAATCAAAATGACTGGTAATCCGATCGTGTGCGATTGTAAATTGGCTTGGGTTTACAGTGAAAACTATCGTTCGCTGTTCAATGGTTTGCAGTGCATTCAGACGTCAACCAAACTAGTAAAAGATCTCGCGCAACTGGAACGTAAAGAACTGTGTGCTTGGGAACCAGTAATGTGCCCCAGCGAATGCAATTGTTACACACAATTTGAATTCCTGCACATCAATTGCAACGGTGCGCAACATATCGAACAGCTCCCACGCCCCGAGCAAGTTGGGCTCAAGAGTTCGGTACTCGATATTAGCAATAACAATTTCATTGCATTGCCGCTAAATACCACCTTCGGCTATGGTAACGTTTCGCAACTCAACGCGTCGTACAATAAAATCACGAGCATAAATATCAGTCAACTGCCAACCAATTTGACGGTTTTGGATTTACGAAATAATCGCTTAATATCTTTAAATGATGAATTTTTACGTACATACCTCAATGAGAGCACAAAACTACAATTTCTCTATCTAAGTGAAAATCCTTGGTTTTGCAACTGTTCCACACTGCAACTGCTGCACACCATACGTACACATCGGACACGCATACCCGATGCCGAACAGTTACTCTGTGTTAATCAGCCGAACGATACACTCCTAATGGCAAATGTGAGAGAATTATGTCCAACTCCTGTTGATGCTAAATATTATAAGGACTTGATTACAACTTTGATTAGTGTAGGGTTAACAATTATTATTTCACTTTGCATTATCTCACTCTTCTACAAATATAAATTAGAAGTGGAAGTCTGGTTGTATAGCCACAACATATTGAGATGTTGCATTCGCGAATGTGAGCTGGATAAGCATAAAACATTCGATGCGTTTATTTCATATGCACACCAGGATGCAGACTTTGTCAACCATACATTGCTGCCGCGACTCGAACAGTGCGAACCACCATTTCGGATATGCACGCACGAACGCAATTGGCTGGTTGGCGCTTATATACCTGAACAAATCATCGAATCGGTGGAACAGTCGCGTCGGACGATCATTGTGCTCTCGCAGCACTTCATCGAGTCGGATTGGGCGCGCATGGAGTTTCGCACAGCGCATCAGTGCTCGTTGAACGAGGGTCGTGCGCGCATAATAATGATTAAATTTGGAGAAATCTCGAAAAGTGAGTTACTGGACAGAGAACTAAAGGCATATTTGGATATGAATACATATCTGGATTGGCAAGATGTCAGATTTTGGGACAAATTACGCTACGCCATGCCACATAAGGTGGGTGTAGAGAGGAATACCGATATGCTAAAAATTAACGGTAGAATGTATGTTATGGGACAAGTTGAGATGAATCGTTTGGCTGACGACATTGTTTAAATTTATCACGGTTGGTTTGTGGTAAAGCAATTGGTTGCAGAATGGTAAGATTTATCACAAATACATTTACACATATTTATGAAAATACAATTATATTGCAATTAATTGCAGTTACTTCATCAATATTCAAAATGTCGCTACTAAGAGAAAGATGGAGATAATCTTGGACAACATGCTTACCAGGCAGTGGTGATCGCACAAACTCTTCAATCCCATTTTATTATATCTCAAGTAACTATTTAATCAATTTTCCTGTTGAATACATTAAAAAGCACACAATGATATCTGTTTATATAATTCTGTAAAAATTATTTACTTAAATACTTAATCAAACCGTCGCTGGGAAACTGCTGCAACAAGGCCAAGACTCTCTTTAGGGAGAAAGCTGAAGTCAGACCGCCGCTTGGCGGCCAAAATTGTGGAACTCGGTTAAGCGGCAAAGGTCGGATGAGGGAGAAAACTCCCTTGATAAAAATTGCAAATAGGGGCTGCAACAACCTTTAGCTTGGACTTGGCGTGTTCGATCGAAGAAGAAAGAGAGTAGCGGTGGCTGTCTCTTCAGTCTTTCTGAAGGTGGTCAACGGAAACTCTGGGCCTCCCCAAAAAGGGGGAGCTAGATTTGAGAAGGTGCACAAAGTGTATCTTCCACAGTTTGTGGCCCCTCACTATCCACGCAAGACTGGATGGTGATAAAGCTGGAGAGAACCGAGGAACCATATCGGCAAGTGCTGATACTGCTAAATGCGGAGTCCATCTGTCTAAAATACTGCCGAAGGATTCCAAAGTCGAGCACGACATGGACGGTGAACTATCGCTACTGGAGGAGAGTCTGGAAGATGAAATTTTTCCAGATTAACCTCCATCCACTAATTTACTGCTTCGTGTAGAGCAAGACGGACCCGACATCATCCAGCTCCAGGAACCCCTACTGAATAGTAACGGCATCTCTCGATTGTGGACGAGGTGCTATAAGCTGCTGGTGACCAACCATGCAGGTAGAAACAGAGTCTGTATGATGGTCCGAAAAGAATTAACGGTATTTCTTTTACGTAATTTCAGCAACGTACTGACGGCAGCTTTGGAGTGTGACGCCGGAGATGCCTGATTTCTGTGCACATTCCGCATTACGATGAAGTGGAGCTCCCTTACGAACTTTTGAAAAAGACCTTGGCTGAAGCGTAACGAAGAGCAACCAGTGTTTTCATCGGTTCCGACGCCACTCGCCGCATTCAATCTGGGGTAGCTAGAATTCAAACAATAGAATTGAGACGCTTTTTGATGTCATTGTTAACGAATGGGTGCACCGCAGCTTTCAGTCGTCGTGCAAAATTACATTGGAGAGCTCCTGTCCACAGAAAATACCAAAGGGCAGAGGGAAACTCTCTCAGATATCAAAGGGTCATGTAGGTGTTTATTTCCGGTCCCTGTCTTTTCCACTCAATATGAACATTTCGAGTTCAACCGAATGCCATTTGGACTAAAAAACCCGCCTGCCACATTTCAAAAAATTACTAACAAACTACTGAAAGATTTTATTAATAAAATATTTGTGTCTATTTATACGATACTAGCTGACCCCGCAGCCGTTGTCCTGCGTGAAATTATGTATTTTGAAATGAAAAGAAAGTTAAATTTATCATTTCATTTTTTTTTCAATGTAACGCAGCTTTAGAAACAACATTTTTCGGTTTCTGTTCCGGTATACAGAAAAGATGGTTTTCCAACTCGTGAGCATGCTACGGCCTTGTGAAAAACATAGCATTTCCAAAATTATGCCTCACACTATGCGACTATCTTTAGGTCCTGTTGACTGTCATCTCAAATTCAATTTTCACTGAAAACGGAATACGTTTGACCTGAAATGGCAAATCGTTAGAACTCACAGGATTTCGTAGGATCGAGCATTCTGTCCCTTTGTACTCGATAGGTGCGTCACAATCAGTCGGGTTCCATTACACAGTTTCGGCGCATGGGATTGGGAAACATAATAACGACAGATCCAACTTTGAGATGCAAATGATGCGGTGGCATACCAAGCCTGTCCAAAGAATTTAGGAATACCACTGGATAATTCACGGCGTCGTCTTCATAGTCAAGACGATCGATCGATTTATTGAGCGCAAGTCTCCCGGAACTTGACTTTGAATCTTCCAGTTGAAGTCAACAACATCGGTATTTTTGGCAGCTAACATTGTGCGTGCACTTAAGGAATCGTAGTTATGATAATTTGGCCAATGTCCGAACATTTGTGATGAGTTCATCCTTTGTGAATTGATAAAGGGAAGATGGAATTGATTTCCAATTTTTAGCGAAGACAATGTACATAAAATGTCTTTGACAATGTTAAGGTTTATATCGAAAAGTATGCGAACTTCATTTTCATTCCAGTGATTAGCGTGTTCCAGCATTTGTAATTGCTGGCTTACTTCTCCAAAACTTGCACATATTCCCATATACCATTCACAGTAAGCAATGACTCAAATAAAGTTGAACCGCGTACATTAATCAATAGCAACCGAAGGTAGAAACAATCGTCGTTTTTCGGGTGGATTGTGTAAATTCGTCCTAATGCATTAGTTGATAAGACACCGGGATGTCAATCTACTGGTTGTCCTTGCTTTCTTCGTAACTATTCGACGATGCATTCCATGTATGTACAATATCAAGGTATTTTCAAATAGAGCAATTTTCTCCCAAACACATCACTGACGAAAGTTAAGAAAAAACTCGTCAATGTTAATTTTGTTGCTGGTGATGTTTCCACTGGCTATACTGTATTCTCTGGGGTGAAATACACTCTTTGGCTATTCTCCAAATTCACTGCGAGACGCACAGCAGTCGGAAAACGTTCATGAGTTGCAAAACTAAATATCCTACAAAGCGCTTTATTGCAGTTCACGTATCGACCGTATCGTTCAAGACCAATAATCGCCATGTTGCTTCCTTTGGTGACGTACTTGAAAACGTATTTTATCGATTACACCAAACTGCAATACTCAACATTGACATGACTTTTGAATGTGAATTAGACAACGGTGGCGAATATGGTACGATCAAAGTGTTGTCAACTTCGATACTTACGCCTCTAAATTTAATGCTAAATGTTCTGCCATTGTCGTCTGGTGAGCAACGCCGATAGAGTGGATATCCATCATTTCTAGTTTGTGTTTCCGAAAGAAAAGTACGTGGATACTGTTTCGTGCATTTATTGACAGACATTCAAACCGAAGTGGGGTTGTGGTGTCCGCAAGGTCCATGAACCTTATTGGTTTTCATCACTTCGTATAATACTGGATCTTTCTTTGCATCAGGAATTTCCGCATGATTGAATGATTTCATCAATTTGATATGATGTAACCACATTCCACCATCCAAAGAAGAATGTGTGCGTGCGGCAAACCTCTCTTTTGCCACTCAACAGATTCATCTAGCATCTAACAGCACCATATATGCGTTGCTTCAAGATAATGTCCATCGAAGCTGTTGAAAAGTCTTGCTATGACATCGTGACGATCGCTTTCTGATTGATCGCGACCCATAATACCGCACGTATATCATCGCATTCTGGGAGTACTCGTTCGTGTGCCTTATGTTGATGCCAAAAAGAACGCCGACCGATATTAGCGCGACCTCTTCATGGCATCGTGACAAATTTCAATCTGTAATTGATCACTTTGTGTGAAAAACACATAACATTTTCACTGAATAATTTTCAAAAATTTTTCAGGCAAACGCCAAATTTGAAAGATTTAAATAATTGAAAAACAAAACAAAAAAATTGAAAAAAATATTTGTATGGAAAAAATTAACTTTTTGGAATAATCCAATTTTCCGACTTTTCCTCACAAAAAGCATACAGGTTTTTTTATTTCTAAACCTTCCCCGATCCATATGGAACATTTTCTGAAAATTTCACCAAAATTGGCTCAGTCGTTCCCTTAGCATTACTAATAAACAAACATTCATTCGTTTGTATGGGAAAAAGAAAAGAGCTGTTTTTAGGGGTTTTCCGGCAATTATTCGAATTTTTTCCTCCGCATAAACCATCTCTGATCCTCAACGTCCATTTTAAAAAAAGAATTATCAAATTTGGTTCAGCCGTATTTAAGTGATGAGCGTGCAGTAGTATCTCGATAGACCGGACACCCTTTAGTCCGGACACCTCTATAATCCGGACATTGCTATTATCCGGACAGTTTTATATTTTTTACTCTTTAATCCGGACGCTACAAAAAATGCAGACTTTTGTTTCTCTTTTCGCTTTGCTATTATGATTTTTACTTTGCGTTGTGAGTTTTTGCTGCAGCACTTCGAAGAATATCGGTACTTTAACGAAAAAATGTGCGTATATACATATGTACTACATACGTACTTAATGTATTGCCAATTATGGTGTATTTATTCCAAGAATGATATTATTCTCCACACGGCGGTGCACCGTTTGTTTATTCATAGTTCGTGAAGTGGCACAGTGACTGGACTTGCATTCAATTTCTTTGTTATTAAAATGAGCGGCAGACAAATAAATAAAAGAGCTCATAAAACCCTATCTATTCAGAAAAAATGTGAAATATTAGATCGCCTTTATAAAAGAAAATCAATTAGATACGTTGCAGAACAATTTCGGGTAACAAAATCTACTGTATTTGACATAAAAAAGAAACGTGATGCTATCAGAAAGTATGCGTCCAACTGTGTGCAGAAACCAGGTTAGTTAAAGTGGAACCGCGGCTGCGTCTTAGGTGGTCCATTCGGAAAGTCCAATTTTGGGCAACTTTTTCGAGCATTTCGGCCGGAATAGCCCGAATTTCTTCGGAAATGTTGTCTTCCAAAGCTGGAATAGTTGCTGGCTTATTTCTGTAGACTTTAGACTTGACGTAGCCCCACAAAAAATAGTCTAAAGGCGTTAAATCGCATGATCTTGGTGGCCAACTTACGGGTCCATTTCTTGAGATGAATTGTTGTCCGAAGTTTTCCCTCAAAATGGCCATAGAATCGCGAGCTGTGTGGCATGTAGCGCCATCTTGTTGAAACCACATGTCAACCAAGTTCAGTTCTTCCATTTTTGGCAACAAAAAGTTTGTTAGCATCGAACGATAGCGATCGCCATTCACCGTAACGTTGCGTCCAACAGCATCTTTGAAAAAATACGGTCCAATGATTCCACCAGCGTACAAACCACACCAAACAGTGCATTTTTCGGGATGCATGGGCAGTTCTTGAACGGCTTCTGGTTGCTCTTCACCCCAAATGCGGCAATTTTGCTTATTTACGTAGCCATTCAACCAGAAATGAGCCTCATCGCTGAACAAAATTTGTCGATTTCGAACATTTCGAACCGAACACTGTTTTTGGTAATAAAATTCAATGATTTGCAAGCGTTGCTCGTTAGTAAGTCTATTCATGATGAAATGTCAAAGCATACTGAGCATCTTTCTCTTTGACACCATGTCTGAAATCCCACGTGATCTGTCAAATACTAATGCATGAAAATCCTAACCTCAAAAAAATCACCCGTTAAAAGAAAATCAATTAGATACGTTGCAGAACAATTTCGGGTAACAAAATCTACTGTATTTGACATAAAAAAGAAACGTGATGCTATCAGAAAGTATGCGTCCAACTGTGTGCAGAAACCAGGTTAGTTAAAGTGGAACCAATTTTGGTTTCCAAATTTAATAACTTAGTGGTATTTCTCAGAAAAAAGGCAGACCATGAGACTAGGAGAACATCCGGATATGGAGAAGGCCTTAATGAATATTCCAGAATATTCCTATATCAACCGAAATGATTCAAAACAAAGCAAAATATTTCTATAATCAAATAACTGGCTAAAATGATTTTGGGGCAAGTTTGGGGTGGATTTCAAATTTTAAAGCACGACATGACATAAGCACATTAAAAATTTGTGGTGAAAAAGTAAGCAGTGATGTTTCTGCAGTGGAACCATTCAGGCAAAAATTAAAATCTATTATAGAAGAAATGGACCTAGACCATGACCAGATTTACAATGCAGATGAATCGGCAGCCTTTTGGAAAGTTATTCCTGCAAATATATTGGCGCACTCGCAAGAAAAATCTGCATCTGGTCGAAAAATTTCAAAGGATCACGTAACTTTTATGCCTTGTTGCAATGCATCTGGCACACATAAGCTAGCCCTTTTGGTAATAGGCAAATCAACTAATTCACGATCATTTAAAAATTGCAATGTGCCTCTAACTTATAAAGCAACTAAAAAAGGTTGGATGTCAACGTTCTTATTTACTGATTGGTACAGGAAATATTTTATACCAGATGTAAAAAAATTTTTGCGAGACAATAATAGACCATTAAAAGCTATTTTACTAATCGACAATGCTCCATGCCGCCCAAGATCAGAAGATATTGACATAGACACTAATTTTCGAATTGTCTTTCTTCCACCCAATTGCACAGCAATCATACAGCCTTTAGATCAAAATTTAATTCAAAATGTTAAAGTGTCTTACAGAAAACATCTTTTGAATTATCTTCTAATTGATAATACAGATATTGGAATTGCATTAAAAAACTTTACGCTACGAAATTGCGTCACACTTTTAAACAATGCGTGGTTAAATATATCACAGCAGAATATTGTACGCAGTTGGAATCAGTTGTTGTGTAGTGACCGACAAGAATGGATGGAGGAAGCTTTGATACCTCTGGCTCAACTTACAGCCGCTAATTCAGACATGAACGAAATTCATACCATCATCGCTTCAATAAATCTGGACGCTCAAGTTGATACTCAAACCATAAATGACTGGGCCACTGGAAGAGATAAATTCGAATACGATTTTTCTGATCGGGAAATTGTGCGGTCTGTGTTAAAAAACGATAATATTGAGGAAAATGGTTCTGACTCTGACTATAGCATAGTTGTGGGAAAGTGGAAAATAAAATCAGTAGTAGTGAAGCAAAAAGTATTTTTTCCAAAGCGATTCAGTGGGCAGAACAAATTGACGCTTCGGCTATGGACATTTTAGCTTTAAAGCCCTTAAAGGAAACTGCAGATAAAATGTTTAGAGAAAACTCTAAACAGACCAAAATTGATACTTTTTTTCAAATGCATAACAATTAAAAGTATCCATGTTTACATAAAATTTTAATAAAAACTGAATTTGAATTAAAAATGTATGTTAATTGTGTCAAATTTCTTTCCCGCAAATAACCATAAAAATATATCTATAATCCGGACACCCCCGTTATCCGGACGACCCCCAACATCAAGGGTGTCCGATCTATCGAGATACTGCTGTACATACATTTTGGCGATTCATTTTTATTTATATAGATTTTGATATTCTCTAGCCTCTACGAGCACTTTAATGATATAAACCGAGTTCTAACAAAACTTCGTAAATGCAAGTTCTTTTCAAAAGAAAGTTTGTACTTAGGTGATATAGTAACCCCTGAAAGAGTTAGGCCAAATACTAGTAAAATCGATGAAATTTTGAAATTGGAATTGAAACAGATTAAGCCGTTTCCTAGTGTTACTGGTTACTACCGAAAATTTATAAAATATTTTTCAAAAAAAGGTGTTAATTTTAACGTAAACGACCCAAATAATATTAATTCATTTAAAAAGCTTAAGAGAGTAGTAAGAGACTGCCCGATACTTAAGTACCCAAATTTTGAAAAACAGTTTCTGCGTCTATGCAAGTTCAGATGCTCTCGCCGCTGCTTTACAACAGGATAATAATCCACTATGTTATGCGACTAGAACCTTAAATGATCACGAAAAATATTATTAATTATTATTGGGCTACTAATTTGATATTCTATCCGAGCATTACCCCTTAAAAAGGCTTTTTATTAAATCGCAGGGGAAATGAGTCCAAGGTTACAACATTAGTTAAATAGTCAAGCAAATTTAATATTTCTTACATTAAAGGTAAGGAATATTGCAGGATGGAGTCATGTGTAGAAGTTCACGTAAGAGAGGAAAGTTCTCTGATCGCGATGTGTTTGGGGCCCGCAACCTTAAAAACGCCTCCAATGAAAAGGAAGTAGGTATGTACGAAAACACTCAGCTCTGATCTTCGACGCAATACCCGCCGGGGGAAGCAGAGGAAGAGGAAGACCTTCACTCCGTTGAAAAGACCAGGTGGAGAAGGACCTGGCTTTGCTTGGCATTTCCAATGGGCGCCACGTTGCGAAAAGAAAGAACGACTGGCGCGCGGTTGTTAACTCGGCTATAATCGCGTAAGCGGTGTCTACACCGGTAAAGAAAAAGAAGAAAGGTAAGGACAAGTCAGTAGTGGACTTTCTTAGCAGAATTAATGCAGACACTAACGAAATTCTTTATATAATAATGTATCAGACGATTTAGTTACTGTTCACTGACAGTTTGAAGATTTTCATGACTATATCCCAATTTTGGTAGCCGTTGTAAATAGATTTAAAACTCAAATTATTTCAACAAAATATTAAACTAAAGATATAGAATTAAAACATAAAAATAAAAAGATTTATGTAAACACTTTCGATTTTGAAGATAATTTAAAATCAATTTTAAAAGAACATTTCAATCAATGTCATATTTTACAAAATAAATTAATAGAATTAATTGCAGGACTCAGGAATATCAAATTCGTTCGTTTTTCATATCATGCAAAAGATATTGGCACAGAAGAAGAATCTTTTAAACTAATCAATAATTCTTCTTCTTCTTAATTGGCGTAGAAACCGCTTACGCGATTATAGCCGAGTTAACAACAGCGCGCCAGTCGTTTCTTCTTTTCGCTCGTGGCGCCAATTGGGTATTCCAAGCGAAGCCAGGTCCTTCTCCACTTGGTCCTTCCAGCGGAGTGGAGGTCTTCCTCTTCATCTGCTTCCCCCGGCGGGTACTGCGTCGAATACTATCAGAGCTAGAGTGTCTTCGTCCACTATGCACTATGTCAATGTCGTCGTATATTTCGTACAGCTCATCGTTCCATCGAATGCGATATTCGCCGTGGCCAACGCGCAAAGGACCATAAATCTTTCGCAGAACTTTTCTCTCGAAAACTCGCAACGTCGACTCATCCGTTGTTGACATCGTCCAAGCCACTTCACCATATAGCAGGACGGGAATTATGAGCGACTTATAGAGTTTGGTTTTTGTTCGTCGAGAGAGGACTTTACTTTTCAATTTCCTACTCAGTCCGAAGTAGCACATGTTGGCAAGAGTAATCCTGCGTTGGATTTCCAGGCTGACATTGTTGGTGGTGTTAACACTGGTTCCTAAATAGACGAAATTATCTACAACTTCAAAGTTATGACTGTCAACAATGACGTGAGAGCCAAGTCACGAGTGTGACGACTGTTTGTTTGATGACAGGAGATATTTCGTCTTGCCCTCGTTCACTGCCAAACCCATTCGTTTTGCTTCCTTGTCCAGCCTGGAGAAAGCAGAACTAACGGCGCGGGTGTTGAGGCCGATGATATCAATACGAGTATCATCGGCATACGCCAGCAGCTGTACACTCTTATAAAAGATTGTACCTGCTCGATTAAGTTCTGCAGCCCGAATAATTTTCTCCGGCAGCAGATTAAAGAAATCGCACGATAGGGAGTCGCCTTGTCTGAAGCCTCGTTTGGTATCGAACGGCTCGGAGAGGTCCTTCCCGATTCTGACGGAGCTTTTAGTGTTGTTCAACGTCGGTTTACACAGCCGTATTAGTTTTGCGGGGATACCAAATTCAGGCATCGCGGCATAAAGGCAGCTCCTTTTCGTGCTGTCGAAAGCAGCTTTGAAATTGACGAAGAGGTGGTGAGTGTCGATCCTCTTTTCACGGGTCTTTTCCAAGATTTGGCGCATGGTGAATATCTGGTCGGTTGTTGATTTACCAGGTCTAAAGCTACACTGATAAGGTCCAATCAGTTTGTTGACGGTGGGCTTTAATCTTTCACACAATACGCTCGATAGAACCTTGTACGCGATGTTGAGGAGGCTTATCCCACGGTAGTTGGCGAAACATCCCCTGCATAGGGTTGTGCGCTGGGTTTGGGACCCGCCTCGTAAAAAAAACACCCCCAATGAAAAAGTGTAAACAGCCTCGGATGAGAGAATCAATAATTACCATAAAAATTAAACTGGTCATACCGGTAACCATAAAAAATTTAATTTATATTTATTTATAATTTGAATTTTTTAATCCAAAAATACATTAATAATTGCTCCACTTGTACCAGATCTGGATTAAAGCCAAATTCCATTGAACTGAAACTCCAAAAGACATAAAACAAATAAAACATATGGATGTCTAAGCAAATACAAAATTTGCTGTTGCTTATTTTCTTGAAGACAATACCAATCAAACTATAATAGAAAAACTTAGCCCTATAAATCTCAAAAGGGACATTTTAAAAAATTAATTTGCGATAGTGAATTCAAAAGTGAAAACATTAAACATTGCTTAAAAACCGAAAATATAAGTCTTCATTTAGTGGAGCCTAACTGCCACACAAGCAATGCCGATTTTGAAAGATTGCATAACACTATTTCAAAAAAGTTCGAGTTTTGATGATTGAACAAAAATCCCTTAGTATAAAAGAAAAAAATTATTAAATAAAAATAATATTATAAGAATTCTTATCATTCTGTTGCAAAAGAAAAACCAATAAATATTGAACTAGTAAATTGTAAAGAAAAGAAATATATATGAAAACATTTTAATAAAAAAAAGTGTATAAATAAAAGAAATGAAAGGAGAGAATCTTACAAAGAACAAAGGTATAATGAATACGAGTACATAAAAAATGATAAATCTTTAAGACATAAAGAACAACCGAAATATAAATATTCTAATTTGGAAAATATTCATATCTCTTATATTAAGAGAAAACTGAAATTTGAAAATCCTACTAGAATTTAAGATACTATACTCGTATATCTTCAATTCTAGCGATGGAGAAGTTACATATTGTACTATTCACCCTATTATTTTTTGACATTGCTTTTGTACTTATTCACTACTCATATTCTCATATCCTCATATTATCACATTCTTATTCTTATTTCGTTCTTGAAATCAGGTGGTGCCAACCAATTTTTTGTAAATTCTATATATCGTCACCTGAAATGCAAAATAACGTATCATCAAAAAATTCTAAATTGAGTGTCTTATTGATTACGCTTCAGTACTTCAAATTACATACATAATATTACATATGTATGTTCAACATTTTCGGGTTCTGCACTCAGATATAAACCAGTTTTAACCAATATTAAAATTTTTTTTTCGCTCATGTTCCATTTTATTTCGTATTTCATTCATTCCACTGTAAATTTCCGAAAATGTTGTTACGTTATTTTACATTTCAGGTGACGATATGTATAAATATGTTAACAAAAAAATAAAATCGTGTTTGATTTACTAAATATTATAACTCGCGCGCGACGAAATATGAGTAAGGTTACTACACAGGGTAGAGTTCTCTCTCCTCTTCTATGTTACCTGATCGTTAACGACCTGCTTAAAAATATCGAGGACCGTGGTTGGCGGGTGATTGGCTATGCAGACGATGTGACACTTATGGTCAAAGGAAAGTTGCTTAGTACTGGGAACGAGTTAATGCAGGGGTATCTCAGCGTCGTAATAAACTGGGTGGTTAGAAGTGGTATCGCCATCAATCAAAGTAAAACGGAAATGGTTTTATTCACTAGAAGATATAAGATCCCTGTGGCGCCACTGCCGCCAATGGGAGACATCCACTTGCAGGCGGTGGATACAGTGAAATATCTTGGGCTCATCCTGGATAGGAAGCTTTCATGGAAGCCGAATATCGAAGAGAAAGAAAAAAAGGCATCGATTGCCTTGTACGATACTAGCCTTGAACTCATTTACTGTGCATTCAGGGTTGGTCGAAGAGTGCAATGAGTTCATATTTCGTTGAAGTGAATTGACGAAAGGCAGGTGGAATTGATATCGAACCACTGGAAGTATCAATCGGAATTTGTCTATTTCCAATTCTTATCGAATACGACGTAAAATGTCTTCGGCAATGTAATTTTTGTTCGTATCCCATAATTGACCCGGGTGGGTGGATTTTGTAAATTTGCGCTAATGCATAAGTTGAGAACACACTTGGATGTCAATGAGTTTTGAATGTGAATTAGACAATATTGGCGAATATGGTACGATCCATGAGTTCTCGACTTCGATATTTACTTCTCGAAGTTTTTAGCTAAATGTTCTTCCATTGTCATCTGGTGAGCTACGCCGATAGAGTGGTTTCCGAAAGAAAAGCCACGGCGATAGTGTTTCGTGCATTTATTGTCGGACATAAAAACCGAAGTGGGATTGTGGTGTCCGCAAGGTCCATGAACCATATTGGTTTTCATCACTTCGTATAATACTGGATCTTTCTCTGCATCAGGAATTTACGCAGAAATGATTTCATCTATTTGATCTGGTGTAACCACCATCCATCATCCAAAGAACAATGTGTGCGTGTGGCAATCTTTCCTTTTGCCACTCAACAGCGTACATCTGGCATCTAAGGTTACGTTTCTTCAAGATAAAGTCCATCAAACATCGTAGCTGTTGTTTGAAAAGTCGTGCTGTAACAACGTGATAATCGCTTGCTGATTGACAGCGATCCATAATTCTAAACGTATGTTATCGCATCCTGGAAGTACTGGTTCATGTGTCTGGGGCTGCCATACGTTTATGGCAAAACGACCACCGACCGATATTAGCGTGACCTCTTCGTGGCTTCGTAACAAATTTCAATCTGTAATTGATCACTTTGTGTGAAACACACATAAAGTTTGCAACTCCAATAATTTTTCTTTTGAATAGACGGAATAAACAAGTAGGAGTCCGAGATTGAACGATTTAAATAAGTTACAAATCAAATTGAAAAACAAAACAAAAAAAAATTGAAAAAAAAAATTATGGAAATAAGTTTCTTTTTCGAAGTGTCCAATTTTTCGACTTTTCCTCATGAAAAGCATAAGGTTTTTTTATTTCTAAACCTTCCGAGATCCACAACGAACAACGTCTGAAAATTTCATCAAGATTGGTTCAATCGTTCTCAAACCTTAAGAAAATGGCTGTCTTTAGGGGTTTTCCGGCAATTATTCGAACTAATTGCCGCAAAAATCATCATTGAACCTCAAACAACATTTTAAAAAAAGAATTGGCAAAATTGGTCCAGGCGTTGTTGAGTTATGCGCTTACCAGCATATTTTGCGATTCATTTTTATATATAAGATATGGGGGCTAAGAGAAGTATTGGCGCCATTCAACCAATTTTTGACATACAGACAAACTATTGCCAGAAAAGGATTATGTCTGAATTTTAATTGTATATCTCACACGTCTATAGATACTGGGGTTTACATATTCGGTACTTAGGCGCTTGAACAGTTTTGGTTGGATTTGGACAACTTGTAGTCATAGGGTGTGATACTTTTAACAAATCATTGTGGCAAAACTTTATTCCATTATATTAGTTACTTCTTGATTTGTGTGAAAGAATTAAATAGTGTTATATGGGATGTAGGCGTGGCTGTAGTCCGATTTCGCACTGTGATATAGAAATATGAGAAGAATACCACGTACTAAATGTAGTTGATATCGGCCGTTTGAGTTCCGACATAAGTATGTGATTTCACCAAAAGGTGGGTAAAATGTTATGTCTCTGGCGTATTTAGTTATTGATTTATCGCAATTTTTGTAGTTTTTAACAATAACGTTATATGGGAGCGGTGTTTATCATCCGATTTCATCCATTTTCACACAGTCGATAGGAGTTCTTATAATATTCGAATTGGGTTATTGTAGCTTTATGGTTTAGGAGATATGTATATTAAACTTATTAAAGGACGGTGTCAGGTCCACTTTTTCAAAATTTTTTGCCCACAGGGGGCAATTGTTACTGCGATCCTCTGTGTCAAACTTTAGTTTTATAGACAAAAAATTTTTTTTTATGGTTTTTTAAAGACAAATGCATTTTATTTTTATTATTCAAAGACTGCTAATTGAGTCATCTCGGGATCGATATATTCATCCATTCATATAAAATATTAATTTAAATAAAGCTTTACTTATTACATTGTACAAAGCTTTAACAGTATCTTATTTGTGATATATGTATGTAAACCCTTTTAGTGGACAAAACTACCTACACGTGTTTATCTTATATTTCTAGGAAACATTGCGTATACGCAACGTTGGGAGTAACAATAGTCAGTTGTTATTGTTACTCAGCATGCCATTCGTGTTAGAAATGTATTGTCAATAATGGGTTCTCGCTATTCAAGGAGTAGCTCTGTTCTGTTTTGTTTTATTATTATGTTGGTTCTAGAACGTTGAGCTAATAGCATAGATAATTTGATACGAGACTCTTTGGTTCGAGAGAGAGAGCTGTCAAAACTCGCATTTTTTATAACATTTGCCAATGATGCCACTGCTGAAAAAGATTAGCTTGGGTATTTAATAAATTATACAAAACATTAAATTAAACACTTTGAAAATGCATACATATATAAATGCTAAAATGCAAAATCATTAATTAATTTACATAAACATTTATTTTGGAAAACATGTTCGCACAGTTCAATGAAATATCACTTCACACTAATTTCTTCAAGTATTCATTTGGGCAATCATAAGATCAAGAACTTGGATCAATCCTGCTTTGAAATGAGTTTGGCCACTTATAGATGGAGATTCATCTTTCGCTTTTTCTCCCGGCATCATTTTCTTTGGTCGTTTTCGAGTATCTTGGAAATCTGGTGTTGCTTGCAATTGTTCAGCTGTCACAATTGATGATTGCAAAATTGTTGTGAAGAAAGTCTCTCGGTATATGGTTAATTGTGACAGCAATCCTTTTATCATTTTTGCGGCACGAGCAATATCGAGTTTTTTGTCTTGCAGTGCGAGGTTGACACGATTGATTTGCGATAGAAGCGAATCCCAAAACTTCAGTAGTACTATGAATTCGAAGGTTTGTATCGACTTGAGAAGAGACTTGGCTTGTACTATTGTATCGCCTGTCTGATGATCACCTTCTGTCATTTTTTTTAGTATTTCCACAACAGTAGGCAGTTGAGAATTCAGGGCGTGCACGGCATTAGCTTTTGACGACCACTGCGTGTCACAGGTTCCTTTCAACGTTATTTTTAGTTCTGCTTGCAAAAATTTCCAACGAGTTGCCGATCCAACAAAAAAATTGTACGTTTGTTGGATGATACCAAAAAAATCACGTTGGCAGCATTGACCCCAATCAAATTTAGGCTATGAGTAGTACATGGAATAAACCGAGCATTCACGTTCAAAGCTAATATTCTCGACTGCACACCGTTATATTTGCCTGCCATATTAGCTCCGTTGTCATAAGACTATCCTCGTACATTTTCAATGTCTAGCCCATCTTTTCTTAATTTATCAAGAATTTCTCCCGAAAGATCTTCACCGGTTTTTTCTTCGGTGTTAATAAACGTGATGAAGCTTTCTTCAATTGTACATTTCTTGTTTTCGATTTTAACGTACCGAATTATTTGAACCATCTGATCTTTGTGAGAAATGTCGGTCGTACAATCGAAGAGGATTGAGAAATATTTAGCTGCTTTTATGTCGCTAATTATATGTGATTGCACTTGCTGGGCAGCCAAATTGATCAATTCGTTTTGAATCGCCGGTGAAAAATATGAGATTGTGCCTTTATTGTGTGTCTCGATATGTTTTTTTATTGTGGCATCATAGTGGCTAATCAATTCAATAGTGATCAAAAACTTTCCACAGTCTGGTCGCCCAATTACTTCACTACTACCTCTAAGGGCGTCGTTGTTTTTGACGCAGTGGAAAATTGCATCGAGTATCACTTTTAAAATATGTCGCCACTTTGCTCTTTCCTTATCAAATTCTTTGAGAAGATGGTCATCGATGAAACCGCCACATTTCAACTTCTTCTCAAATGTTTTCATTTTTATATAATTGGATCTATAAGACGTCGAGTTTTCGTGTCTCGGTAAATAGGGATTGAGATGTTGCCAGTCGTTGAAGCCGTTCAACCAAATGCTGCTCCTGTCATCGTTGAAGAGGATACACGGAAAACAAAACAGAGAGTCAAGCTGTTCACAGTAGATCAACCAGTTCCTGTGTACTTTCTCACCATTTGTCATAGTTCGAGTAAACCAAGCGCTTTGCCATTACACCATGCGGCTTGTGGAATACGCAAGTGTGGGGAACGGAGATCAATCGCGCGCCGCGCACTTTCCACTCACGTTCGCTCGGCTATGAGTCGAGCGGCTCCGAGCCGAGCCGGAAGAACATACCGTATATTAGGAATCAACCCAGTGTTTCTAAAGAATTGCATTTACATTTTGCAATCTCTCCGTCACTAGTCATCTGTGCTCAACCTGAGTGAGTTGCGCTTTGACCGGAAATACTACCAATTTTTGTTTTTCAAATGGCACCAACATATTTGTTCCTTGATTTTGGAATAGGAACTAATTATCCTATACAATAACGTAAAACGACTAATGGCAAGTTTCCATGGATATTATAAATAGGAACCTTGATGTGTAGTTGATATTGCTAGATTAGGATACAATTTTCAAATACTGTTTTCTTGGAATTTATGCACATTGTATATTATTCTAGAGGGGAATGAATGTTTATTCCAAAACTGAAGAAAAAACATGTATGTGTCGTTTGAAAGACAAAAATTGATAGTATTTCCGGCTAAACCGGAAGTTATACCGAAAATCGGAAAGCACCTTCCGATAGTCCTCATTGTCTATGGAAAACAAAATCTACAATTTGCACAATTTTACATCATTGCATCATATGTTGTTGAAAAAAGCATGCGTTTTGTCACCTGGATCACAGATGAACACAGATTGTGGCTGACTGGCCTATAGCACAACACACGGCACGGCCGGCAGTGGGCACAGAAACAGGACTGACAGACTCGCACTAATAGCGTGGCGCCCCCGATTTCTGGAATAGCACGTCCACGCGTGCCCTTGCTTTGTGCGCGCCTCGCGACGATTACATTCGCACTGGCACGTGTGGTACTGCCGCATTGCTGCCCACTGCACTGGCTCTGGCGCTGAAGTTTTTTCGGTCCGTTCGCGCCCTATGTCTCTTGCTTCGCCCGACGTGGGTGACGCGCCAGTTTCAGACAGTAGCTCTTTCGGACGCTCAGCAACCGATATTTCGTTAGGCGTATGTAGGCTCAACCTACGTTGCGCCTCTGCGACTGTTGCGCCCGTGGCGGGTGCCACCTTCGCCACGCCCTAGTTACGGCTCTGTATGAAATACACACCGATTTACCCGCAGAGCTCGGTCCTTCAACATCGAAGAAGCCAAAACTGTCAAAGAAGTCACCAAAATGTGTTCCAGACTGAAAAAAATAACATATATGAATTGTCCTACAAATGATGAAACAGCAATGACACAAAATATTAAAGAACGTACAGGTGGAAAAACACCTTTTGAAGTATTTTCACTATCTTTTAGTGATGAAGTTTGGGAACAGATTGTATGTTTCTCGGAAAAATATGCTCGTGACCATAACCGTCATTTATTTATCCTCACGGTAGCAGAACTCAAAAGATTTTTTGGTATATTATTATTGTCATTCATTACCAGCAACGAAATTGTACTGTTCAAAAGAAGAAGACAAAAATGTTTCAATTGTAAGAAATTGTATGAGCCGGAACAAATTTGACTCTATAATGCGGATCTGGATAAAAATGATAAATTCGCTAAATTGCGTCCTATTTTCGATGTAATGAACCAAAAAAATATGCAGTTTGGAATATTTTCACACAACTTGTCAATGGACGAAGAAATGGTGCCGTATTTTGGACGTCATAGTTGCAAGATGTTTATCAAAGGAAAGCCTGTAAGATTTGGATTCAAGATATGGTGCTTGTGTGGTTCAAATGGGTATCTGTATCGGTTTATTCCATATGGCGGAAAGGATAGTAATGACAATAGAAATTATTTAAGTCTAAGAGAAAAAACTGTTCTGGACCTCGATCCTCGCAAACATCGCATTATTTTTCATAATTTCTTTTCTTCGAACAAATTATTTTGCATTCTGAAAGAGAAAGGCTATTTTTCAGCTGGTGCTATTCGAGAAAATAGAACAATGAATAAAACCATGATAAATACGAAAACTCTTCAGAAAAAAGAGAGAGGGTCATTTGATTTCAGCTTTGACCAAAAACATGAAGTACTATTAGCTCGATGGAATGACAATTCTGTGGTGAATGTGGCTATTAACAACGCAAAAAGCGAACCATTGGTTACAGCAAAACGTTACGATAGAAAACAAAAAAATGGTGAATGTACCACAGCACCAGGTTATAGCAGATTATAATAAATATATAGGAGGCGTCGATCTGCATGATAATGGAATTGCCAATTATAGGATTCGAGTAAGAGGGAAAAAGTGGTGGTGGCCACTGTTCATCAATTTGATAGATAGTGTTTTAGTAAACTCGTGGAAGATTTACAATCTGGCAAATGAGCGCTCTATGACTCAATTAGAATTGAAATCTTACGTTGCTGTTAGTTTGATGAAAACAGAAGGAGTCCAACTTGCAGATAATTCTCGCTTTTTCGGTAATTCAAATAGAAATTTAGGAAGACCATCCAAAAACGCATTATCTTCCAATATTCGTTTCGATAATATTGGTCATGTCATAGAGGAGCACGAAAATAAACGTCGAATAAGACGTAGACAGTGTAGAAGTACAACAATTTATATGTGTAAAAAATGTCAAATACATCTTCATGCTGATTGTTTTAAAATATTTCACTCACTCTAATCGCTATAGTAAATATTAGCGTAAGTGAAATATTTTAAATGCATTTTTATGACTTTCTTGTATAATATAAGTTCAGCAATCCCAACGTTGCGTAGGCACAACATTTCACGGAATGAAAAATAATTAATCAATATTTTTTTTAAATGATTTTCTCTTTTTTCATGCATTTTTAAACGTAATAAACAATAAAACCATAAAATATACATTTATTTTTACCCTTGGGAGTTAATGGGTTAATGGCGATTTGTGGGCGTGGCAGTGGTCTAGTTACCTCTATCTTCCAACCCGTAATTTTTTTGTACTTAGAAACCGCATACCAACTTTCACCGAAAATTTTACTAAAGTTACAGCTTGCGCAGATGGATGGACGAACACACAGCCAGCCAGCCGGATTTCAACTTCTCTCGCCATCCTGATCATTTCTGTATAACCCTAAATATGTATATCTCGCTTAGTTTTAGGTGAAACGTTCTACCGTTAGGTGAACTCTGTAGCAAAATATTGCGAGAGTATTCAGACGAATAAAAATAGAGAACAAATTGCAAAAGCGCATATGGCTGATCTCCTGAAATTTTGATTTTAAAAATTAAAATTTGCTAAAAATAACTTTTACTGCGAAACAACGTTTGCTAGTTAACTTATAACATTCTTGCTTTATATCTCGAATATTTGTATTATATCAAAATCATTAATTATTAGCGATTTCAACGCCGGTTAATGTAGCTTTAGCGCGTTCACGGCAACTTTTTAAAAAGTTTTTAACCACAAATGTCCAAATTTATTGTTATACACTACTTTAGTGGCCTGGCTAAAGATTTAGTCAGCTTACGAAAGAGTAAATTCTTTTGGAAAAAGTTTTTTTTCTTATATTACTAAAACAACAAACAAATTATCGCACAAGAGCGAGTGCTTAGAGAGTTTGCGGTTTTCACAAATACTATGTTGCTTGATAAGGAATCAAAATACGATTTAAGTTTCCTAAAGCGTATCTATTCGATATTATATTTTAGTATTTCAGTAAGTGTAAGTAACTTGGTCTGCAAGCTCGATTTATTGTGGAGGAAATATAAAAACAATAACAGCAAATTAATAAATATGAACAAACTAAAAGTACGAAATTTGTGTGCAATACTCACCTATATACTAAGTCAACTGATCATAAACAACAAATTTCTGTTTGCGCACACTACGGAAATAGAGTTAATCAAAACTACTGTTGAACCAGTCTTCACTTGGTCCCCCGATTGCTATAGCGACGAGAAGACTACTTGTAGATGCTATGATAATGGCAGTTTTCGTTGTGCAATTTTAGACGGACTCAATGATATTAACATCAGTTTTAATTCAAACTTGCGGAGACTGTTTGCACTGTGCTCCATATACACTGAAAGTAATATCAATTTTCTACTTCAGCACAAATTTCAGTCAATTTTACTTAAAACCCGTTATTTCAAAGTGATGAATTGCAAGAATTTTACACACGAAATCTATATGAATGACAATGTGCGGGAAATTCTAATAGACATGCAGGAGTTGAATAAAATAACAATAGTCCATAACACTGACCTCGCTGCAGAACTAACGGAATATTTTGCTCAAACCAAGTATGTTCGTCACCTTCAATTGATTATTAAATCAAATCGTAATGAAATCCAGGAAGAAGATATTATAAGCATACCAACTGACATACTTTATAAGCAGAATCTTCTGGAAACGTTTACGCTTAGCGTACAAGGCCTAACAAACCAGTACTTATCGTTGCAAAACTTGACGCAAACATTCTTTAAAAACTTCACTGCGCTCAGACAGCTTGACTTAGCCGGAAATAATATGAGAATGTTGGACGCCAACATCTTTGCAGCGCTAACAAAATTGAATTGTCTGAATTTGAGCCGTAATGAAATCCGTGAATTGCCCGAAAGTCTGTTTGCATATCAGCGTCAACTTCTCATTCTGGATCTGAGTCACAATTCATTGACACATTTACCGTCACACGTTTTCGATCACACTCCTTGGCTATGGCAGTTGAAACTTGGTGGCAATCAACTGCACGACACCACAAATATTATGGAAAATCTGAAACCGTTGTATTATCTACATAGGCTAGACGTAAGCCAGAATCAACTGCAATCTATTTGGAGCATCGATACTTCCGTCAATAGAACACCAAGGTTACTGACAAAATTTCGATACAGCCACAGGCACATGAGTTTGGCTTTAGCCAACGCCCTTAAATATATTACCAAGTTGCAACCAGAAAATTACGAAGGTGGCAAGATTGGCTCAACAGTAATCAATTTTAGTGGCAATCGTTTGCGCGAATTTACTTTGGATTGGCTTGAGGCAGTGAAAATTCCATGCCCTTTTGAAATAAACCTAGAGCACAATCTGATTGAAAACATTTTTGCTTTACAAAATTCCAACGGTTCGAGTGCCGATTGCGCACCCGAAATCAAAATGACTGGTAATCCGATCGTGTGCGATTGTAAATTTGCTTGGATTTACAGTGAAAACTATCGTTCGCTGTTCAATGGTTCACAGTGCGTTCAGACGTCAACCAAACTAGTAAAAGATCTCGCGCAACTGGAACGTAATGAACTGTGTGCTTGGGAACCAGTAATGTGCCCCAGCGAATGCAATTGTTACACACAATTTGAATTCCTGCACATCAATTGCAAGGGTGCGCAACACATCGAACAGCTCCCTCGCCCCGAGCAAGTTGGCCTCAAGAGTTCGGTACTCGACATTAGCAATAACAATTTCATTGCATTGCCGCTAAACACCACCTTCGGGTATGGTAACGTTTCGCAACTCAACGCGTCGTCCAATAAAATCACAAGCATATATATCAGTCAACTGCCAACCAATTTGACGGGTTTGGATCTACGAAATAATCGCTTAATATCTTTAAATGATGAATTTTTACGTACATATCTCAATGAGAGCACAAAACTACAATTTCTCTATCTAAGTGAAAATCCTTGGTTTTGCGACTGTTCCACGCTGCAATTGCTGTACACCATACGAACACATCGGACACGCATACCCGATGCCGACCAGTTACTCTGTGTTAATCTGCCGAACGATACACTCCTAATTGCAAATATGAGAGAATTGTGTCCAACTCCTGTTACGGTTGAACATAATCAGTACTTGATTTTAACTTTGATTAGCGTGGGGTTAACAATTATTATTTTACTTTGCATTATCGTACTCTTCTATAAATATAAATTAGAAGTGAAAGTCTGGTTATATAATCACAACATATTGAGATTTTGCATTCGCGAATGTGAGCTGGATAAGCATAAAACATTCGATGCGTTTATTTCGTATGCTCACCAGGATGCAGACTTCGTCAACCATACATTGCTGCCACGACTCGAGCAGTGCGAACCACCATTTCGTGTATGCACGCACGAACGCAATTGGCTAGCTGGCGCTTATATACCTGAACAAATCATTGAATCGGTGGAACAGTCGCGTCGGACGATCATTGTGCTTTCGCAGCACTTCATCGAGTCGGATTGGGCGCGCATGGAGTTTCGCACAGCGCATCAGTGCTCGTTGAACGAGGGTCGTGCGCGCATAATAATGATTAAATATGGAGAAATCTCGAAAAGCGAGTTATTAGACAGAGAACTAAAGGCATATTTGGACATGAATACATATCTGGATTGGCAAGACGTCAGATTTTGGGACAAATTACGCTACGCCATGCCACATAAAGTGGGTGTAGAGAGGAGTTCCGATATGCTAAAAATTAACGGCAGAATGTATGTTATGGGACAAGTTGTGACGAATCGTTTGGGTGACGAAATGGTTTAAATTTGTCACAGTTGGTTTGTGGTAAAGCAATTGGTTGCAAAATGGTAAGAGTTTTCACAAATATATATTCATATATATGAAAAATACAAATATATTACAATTAATTGCAGTTACTTAGTGAAATCTTCCGATTCTTTTGTGACTAAAAGAGTTATTCAAAATGTTGCTACTAAGAGAAAGATGGAGATAATCTTGGCCAACCTTCTTACAAAGCAGTGGCGATCGAACAAACTCTTCAATTCCATTTTATTATATTTCAAGTAACTATTTAATGAATTTTCTTGTATAATTAATTAAAAAATACACAATGATGTCTCTTTATATACACAAAATAATTTACTTAAATACTTTAATTAGAAAGAAAGCGTAAGTTCGAATGGAATGGGATATTTTATGAAAAGTCTTGAAAGGAGCAATGAAGAATAGTGCTGTCAGGTGCTGACCAAATGGAACTACAAACTCGTATTTCGATCTTATGGGATTTCGCATTTGAAGGAAACCGTACCAAAACTAAGCAGTAAATTAAGATATAGAACTCTAATTGGCGCAGGGGATTACAGTAGTATGAGGTACCGGTGGACTAAAATTTTTGAAAAAGTGGACGTGGTCCCGATCTTTATTTTCTTGAATGTACATAGAAAGCTTTATGGAAGTAAAAATTTGTGGATGGGGATGGCACCGCCCACTTTTAGGTGAAACCACATATCTTAAGACCCAACTGATCGATTTCAACCAAATTAAAGATATACTTGTATTATTCTGAGATTCTTATGCACTATAAAAATTGGGCGAAATCGGGCTACAACAACGCCTACTACACACATAGAACAATTTTAAATTCCATTTGATTCCCTTACTTTCCAGTACACACAAAAAAAAATTAAAGTAACAGGATATAGCTATGATGGAATAATGGCTTTAGAAAATGCCACCTTCTTATCAAAAATTGTCCAAGTCGAACCAAAACTGTTATTTAACCCCTAGGTGCCGAATATGTGGATCAGGTAATGTTAAAAGACCTGCAGCCTTCATGGTCTTTCAACTCCTGGACGAAATTTGACTTGTAGTATTTAGGGGCTCAGTGAATAAAGGCCTAACGAACTAACGCCTAAAAAAAAACAGAAATAATGCCTAAAAATTGCATATAGGAATTAGGCGGTTGTTCATAATGAAAGAATGCCTAACATTTTAGGAATTTCTTCATTAAAATTGTTAGGTGATTCTTCATAATGAAAGAAAGCCTAACAATCAAAAATGAAGAAACGCCTAATTAGGTATTTATTCATTTTTGATTGTTAGGCTTTCTTTCATTAATGTTAGGCGATTTTTCATGTAAGTAGTTCGATACAAAGGAACTATGAATACCCCGCTGTTCGATCGATGAGGGTTATTTTTTTTGAAGCGCGACCGAAGGCCGCCAGTGCAGAAAGTAGTTCGACACTAAGGAATATTAGTTATCTTTATTTATCAATTAACATAATATACAAAAACCATTTGTACCATTTTCTTTACATATGTTAAACAGAAAAATATTTAATAGTTTTTTTAAAAGACAATATGTGGCAACACTGGTATTTGTCATGACATGTAAAGAAAAACAAAACAAAATAAGAGTGAATTGCATGATGTGCATAGTGTGTTTGGTTTCAAAGCCAAATATATTATATTTGCCATGTCGGCATTTAAAAATTTGCTCGAACTGTCATAATGAGCTAAAGGTTAGCGCAGCTGAAAATTTTTTGAAATGTCCTCTATGTAGAGCTATAGTTGTTGAAAATTTAACTGTATTTACATAACTTATAGTTCAATATAATTTAAAAATACATTTTTTTCTTTTCAAAGTATATTTTCTTAAAGTTCTAAGCATTTTAATTCGAATTGTTAGGTCTTCTTTCATTAGGGGTTATTACATAATGAAAGAAACCCTAACAATTTAGATTTTCCTTCATTTTTAAAGTTAGGCGTTCTTTCACTTTCTTGTTAGGCGTTCTTGTTTAGGCATTATTTCATTTTTAACAAGTAAGGAAGGGCTAAGTTCGGGTGTCACCGAACATTTTATACTCTCGCATGATAAAGTGAAAATCGAGATTTCATTATCCGTCATTTACATAATTTTTTATTTTGCTGTAAAATTAATTAGAATTAAATTCTGAGAGATTTACCGATATTTTCGGTGGAAAATTAGGTTAGGTTAGGTTAGGCACTGAGTTCTTCGTGTACGATATCAGGGACCTTGAAAAGTTATATTCCGATCACGACAATTTTTCCACAAGGGATACCTCAGCTCAAATACCGTATTTGTGAAAAGTTTTATTCCGCTATCATCATTGGTTCCTAATGTATATATTATACAGAGAAGGCATCAGATGGAATTTAAAATAGCGTTATATTGGAAGAAGTCGTGGTTGTGAACCGATTTCGCCCATATTTCGTACATGTCATCAGGGTGTTAAGAAAATATTATATACTGAATTTCATTGAAATCGGTGGAGTAGTCCCTGAGATATGGTTTTTGGTCCATAAGTGGGCGACGCCACGCCCATTTTCAATTTTTAAAAATAGGCTGGGTGCAGCTTCCTTCTGCCATTTCTTCCGTAAAATTTTGTGCTTCTGACGTTTTTTGTTAGTCGGTTAACGCACTTTTAGTGATTTTCAACATAACCTTTGTATGGGAGGTGGGCGTGGTTATTATCCGATTTCTTCCATTTTTGAACTGTATATGGAAATGCCTGAAGGAAACGATTCTGTAGAGTTTCGTTGACATAGCTATAGTAGTTTCCGAGATATGTACAAAAAACTTAGTAGGGGGCGGGGCCACGCCCACTTTTCCAAAAAAATTACGACCAAATATGCCCCTCCCTAATGCGATCCTTTGTGCCAAATTTCACTTTAATATCTTTATTTATGGCTTAGTTATGACACTTTATAGGTTTTCGGTTTCCGCCATTTTGTGGGCGTGGCAGTGGGCCGATTTTGCCCATCTTCGAACTTAACCTTCTTATGGAGCCAAGACATGTACCAAGTTTCATCATGATAGCTCAATTTTTACTCAAGTTACAGCTTGCACGGACGGACGGACGGACAGACAGACATCCGGATTTCAACTCTACTCGTCACCCTGATCACTTTGGTATATATAACCCTATATCTAACTCTTTTAGTTTTAGGACTTACAAACAACCGTTATGTGAACAAAACTATAATACTCTCTTTAGCAACTTTGTTGCGAGAGTATAAAAATTAGGCGTTAGTTCGTTAGGCCTTTATTCACTGAGCCGTATTTAGGATTTTATAGCAGGGCTGGTGGCGACGGCATTCAGAAACGTATGACGGGTTAATCGCCTGTTCAAACCCTGGAAGGCCTCAGAGTACGTCTGGTAAACCGCAGCAACAAGACCAAGGTCCCAGTAGGAGTCTTCTCATCAGGCATTAGAATGGAGGAAGCCGGTGCAATCCCGGCGGCAGTTGAAGTTTTCATACGCGCGGAATCGTCAGCACTAGCGCAGGGACCTCTAATGGAATTACTAAAGACTCTACTGTGGACAGAAGTAGAGCAGCTCTCGCGAGAAAGCTGAAGTCAGACCGTCGCTTGGCGTCCAAAATTGTGGAACGCTATGGTAATATGCGTGCAGAGCAGCATGCTAAAACACTCAAGTGGGCCAAGAAGGTGCTGAGCAAGAGCGAAATTAAAAGGAAGGACCAGACGCGAACAAAGTTAGCGGCTAAGCGGCAAAGGTCGCATGAGGGAGAAAACTCCTTTGTGAGAGTGCCGGATGGCACCATGGGCTTCATAAGCTAATTAGATGTGCCAATGAAAGATCTGCTCTACTATATAACGAGACAATCTTTCAGGTGGGGGGAATATGGACGAGAGCTAAATTGGAGGCGGTTGACAAAGTGGATCTTCCACTTCGAACGTAGGGCTCGCGTCTGGTTGCCAGCCGAATCTTTCTCTACGAGTGATATTGAGGAAATCCTCAGGTATTGTAACCTCTCCCTATCCCCGCAAGACTGGCGGGTAATAAGACTGGAGAAAACCGAAGAACCATATCATTGGTTCCGACGCCAACTCGCCAGATTCAATCTAGGGTAGCTCGGTCGCAATAATAGAAGTGAGTCGCTCTTTGATTTCATTTTTAGCGAAAATCTTTTCATCTGTAACAGAGGAAACTGTCCTACTTTCGTGACTGTAGGCAGGGAGGAGTTCTTGACCTCACCCTGGCCTCATACGGGATTGCCCCGCTGATCTCAAGCTAGGGAGTCTTTCATGATCATTCCTTTAGTCGGAGAATGTCCGCCCTCTAAGAATGGGTCAACAATACGTCTTCTGCGGGGATATCTCTCGGAGTGCTGCTTGACGACTGTACGGCTTTTGTCGACCTTCTGTATGAACGACACTTGACATCAATTCGGTTGAACCGTTCAATTTCCCGGGACCATACGACATCATTCCCACGCAGGTAAAACAGGCTGTTAAGATGTCATTCAGTGGTGGATGGAGTCATATATAGAACTTCACGCAAGTGATGAAAGTTTTCTGATCGCCATTCACTTAGAAGTGGCCAGAAACGATTTTTTTACATATGGCTCAAGCACCTCACGACTTCCAGTCTTTGACCAAGTATCCTCTGGGTAGCCTAAGAACACCCGCTTGAAAGCGACCTAAAGTGAGAAGGCGAAACATCCCCTCCGCAGGGTTGTATGCTGGATTTGGGACCCACCACGTAAAAAACAGTACCAATGAAAAAGACAAAACAGCCTCGGAGGAGAGACCCCCCTTTTGATGACGACCATGGCAAACGAAATAAGGTCAACGATTTTAGGGCATCCACCTGGAATGCCCAGTCTCTTAATTGCGAAGGTGCCGCTGCTCAAATGGTTGATGTGGCATTTACTACAGTGGCCATATAAAGCAACGCAAATTTGGTGCGGAATTTGTGGTAGGAGAAAGACTCCATCGCCGAATATTGTCATTCACTCCGGTGTATGAACGTCTAGTCACAATCTGCATCAAAGCGCAGTTCTTCAACATATCGCTGATTTGCGCCCACGACCCGACGGAAGAGAAGGACGATGTGACCAAAGATGCTTTTTATGAGTGCTTGGAGCGCACTTATGAGAGATGCCTCCACCACGATATCAAAATTGTGCTTGGCGACTTTAACGCCAGGGTGGGCAAAAAAGGTATCTTTGGAAATACGGTCGGTAAATTCAGCCTCCACGAGAAAACATCCCCAAATGGGTTGAGGCTGATCGACTTCGCCGGGGCCCGAAATATGGTTATCTGTAGTACTAGATTCCAGCTTATGAAAATTCATCAAGCCACCTGGCTGTCTCTGGATGAAAAAACCACCAACCAGGTCGATAATGTTGTGATAGACGAAGGACACGTCTCCAGTATTCTAGACGTGCGTACGCTCCGAGGTCCTAACATCGACAACAATCTTGTTGCAGCCAAGATTCGCACCCGCCTCTGTGCTGCAAAAAGCGCACATCAAAAAACACAAGGAAGTTTCGACGTCGAGAAGCTGCAATCACAAATGACAGCAGAACAATTTTCTACTCGACTTAAACTCTTGCTCTCGAGCGCACTCGTCCACAACTCGGTATAAGGGAACTGTGGGACGGCATTTCAAACTCCTTACGTACAGCTGCAACCGATACCATCTATCTTTCATCAACCCAACTAGGTGGTGCAGTAAAACTTGTCCTCCTTGTTGCAGAAATGTTGGAAATATATCATTCAACCCCAGTGACAAGTGTTTCGGGAAGGATGCTGGATCCATATGTACATACACTTTCTCTTTGTTCCTCTGGTCTGGCCTCTGTTGTGTTGCGAATAAACCTGCACCCTCTCAAATAAAACAATACTGTTCACAGAATCTCTATTATCCTATCTAATATCCTACTAATTTTAATATTTATCAAACGGGTAATCCAAATCTATAAAGATCCTTTTTTCAATAGGTTTCAATAAGACGGTAACATATCTCACGGATTAATGGATTTATTGAGAGAACACTTCGATAAGCAGATAATTTCACGTTTTAGATCGTGTGATATCACACCGTTAGGCTTTTTCTTGTGGAAATATGTAAAGTCTAAAATTTTGGCGATCAATCCCGCTTCGTTTCAGACCTTGGAGCAAAAAATCACGCGTGTCACTCGCCAGTTACCAGTCGAAATGCTCGAACGATTGATCGAAAATTTAACTCAACAGAGGGACTATTTGAGTCGTAGTCGCGGCCAAGATTTGAAAGAGATAATCTTCAAAAAATGAATGCAAAGGATGTGCTTTAGAATGATAAGAAGTATTCCCCATTCAATTTGAAATTTCTGTATTTTTTTCTTAAAAAAATTAGGGAACTTCAAAACGACTCACCCTTTACAAACATTAATTTTACTTTTATTACGGCTCCTTTTATTCTTTCTCTCTCTCTCTCTTTGCGCTTTTTCTTGTCGTCCGCATTTCCTGCAAACTATGTATTACAATCAACTGGATTTGACGGACTTTTTTTTGAACATTCGGCGGTTAGCCCACTCAACACCGAATGCTAAATGCCAAATGCCAAATACAATTCAATTGACACTCCATTTGGCATTTCGACAAAACAAATCCGTGCTATTTCAAGCAGAAAAAACTAATGCAATGAAATTGCTACTAAAACAGAAGGGACCCAGCGCACACCAACTATATATATGAAATTAACACGAAAAGAGAAGTGAAAAAAAACAAATTTTACGAGTACGAACTGTGAAATCCCGCAAGCAGCTTAACTTGCATAATCCACATATCAGTCAATCCACACCGCAATGGCCAATTTAGCCGCAGACACTTGACCTTTTTTACTTCGACATTTTTCTAAAAATGTTTTGCTTTCACCCTCCACACACACCACACACTCTGCCGACTCACACAGTTTGTAGAACTGGTGCGTTGGTTACTAGCTTGGTTGGCCAGTGGCTGTTGTTGTGGTGGTCAGCGCATAACTGGGTGTCGGTATGTCAATGACATAATGTCATGGCGTACAAGCCACTTGCAGTTTGCTGGTTTTCGTAATTGTTTTTGTTATTTTCAATGTGTGTGTGCTATATGATTGTTGCTGTTGTTCTATGGTTTAACAGCAAAAATGTGTTTATGACTTTGGGCCAAATGGTTTTTGCTTGTCGTTTTTATCCAAAGGTTTTACATTCACTTTTTGCCATTTTCTTTTATTTCTTCTTTAATGGTTCATTTCTTAGTTCATTTTTTCGTCGGTGGTCTCTCTCATCATTTCGTTTAGCAATGATTTTTGAAGTTTTTATTAGCTGCTATTTGAGTTTGCCCGGTGTGACGACGCAGTAGGTGCAATGGGTTGTAAAAATATCCTTGTTAAGCTCCTAAGCATAGCTGAACCTATGGGGAAGGGCGAGGGATTTCGCTAGTTGGCTGTGCCATTGCTGATACGTGATTTAAATTTTCTGCACCCATTTCATTTGTGGGTTCCTAAATACGCATTGGTCTTGTACGGTAGCCGAATGCCGCTAGCGTTGAATCGATTAAGCTTTAAAGTAAGAAGTTTTCTTGAGTGGCTGGGCACAGGTGTTTGTCTAATTTAATTTTGACATTAAATTTTAAAGGACTTAGAGAAATTTTATATGCATATTGCCAGAATTTCTTGGAAATTGTCAAGAACTTATGCATTTCTTAGAGCTTTCAGAGCTTTGAATCACTACTCAATTTAGATCCAAATGTATACGGCCACGATGAGACCATAGTCGGACACTTCTTCAGAGTCAGGCAATGAAACCTCATCAAAAATTGTAGAATCGGGTTCAGCATTCCCTGCCCTTATGCTTTCACTGCCATTCAGAAGTGTCAGAAGTACCTTCCACTACTCATCGTACCAGCTGTTTTTTGCTTTTTTCGAAAACCAACGTTTTCGTTTGCTACTCAACGTAAGGAGCTTGAAATGCCGTCCCACAGTTCCAAGTTGCTAATGAGCGTTATCAGAGAACAGGAGTGCAAGTCGAATAGAAAATCGTTGGTCTGGCAGGTCAACTCCACTTGTCCATAATTTGTATTCGCGGTCATAGAAATATTTTCGGGAACGAAAAAGCAAATAATTCGGGAGCCAGTGTAGATGACTCCGAGGCAGCGATAATACCGTAGCCGCTGGAACGATCAAGATAGAGCTCAATACACAGTTTGAAAAAAATAGCTCAGAACAGATGGCGTCTGCTTCGCCAAATGGCAAAAATATGACAAAACAAGAACTGAGGTCTTATTAAACAGGCCCAGGATAAGTATATTCGTATATAAACTTGCAACTATCATAACTGTGCATTGACCACTTGGAGAATATGCGTTAAAAATGGGAATAAATTTAAAAGCTTTCAACATAGACTTTCAAAACGCTTAGTCTTAATATTGAGGGCACAGTGAGAAAGGCAACAGTTGTCTTATACAGAGGACTTATCGGGAGGAGTTGGGATCTATGTCCAACAGTGATGCTTTGCCCCTTTGAGACGGTTGTTAAGCCACTAATTATTTATGGTGTAAGGCGCTCAAAATAGATGAGCGATCTTCATTCGAATATGTGATTTTTTACGAACACCACCAACAATAACATAACATGTCATTCTCAGATAGGGGCATTTCGAAAACCTATGCAGTTTCGTCTGATAACCTGGACCACTGCGTCGCTATGGAAACTTCGCTTGGTGGTTTGTTCTCTCCGCATACCGGAAAGAAATTTGTAAATGGGGGGCGCGAAGTCCCGAAGGAAGAGACGCAGTGAAGATCACTTGTGGATCGAAGCTCACGGGGAAGGTTGAAGAGGAGTTTTCAGGCGGAAGGTCTCCATTAACTATAGTTTGGACTACCTGATCAGTATACCTAAAAGTCTCAATAAATATGTGCCAAACGCTATTTAGGAGTTCTAGGCATCATAACGGAGCAACGGTTCTAGCGGAATAAATGGCTTCAAGAATATCAACTTCGTAACCTAAGCTAAGCATTGGAAAAATCTCTAAATTATAAAAGAAAAGCGTAAAACAATTTTATAAAACCTTAATTTACCTTAATAAACATAGCCGTTACAATATGCCGAGCTTGTTGTCATTAAGTTAACGGTAAATTTACTATTTCGGAGCGCAGCCTTCTTCAGAACAATCACTATCACCTCTGATGGCATAGCAGTGATACTTGCTTAAGCTCAGTAACCATGCGTTTAGGACTGGTTAAGGAATGCCTAAGCTCGTTATCAATAAAATCCAGTCATTTTGTCAAAAGACTAGTATGGGTTTCAGGCCACAGGTGAACTTGATAAGCTTGCAGGAAAAGGTCATTAATATACCCGCCATTAATATACGTAGAATAGGAACGATACGATGCTCTCCAATTGTTCTACTACTGGATAGCTGGGCTTCGCGGGTATTTTGCCAGAGCCGGGACTACCATAAGTGCATGCGATGTCGCAAGATCACTTTGATCCAAGATGAATCGTAGGAAATCCAAGTAGCTATTTACCCGCAGTAAGGCCAGCCTCTCCCTAATTGTAAGGGTTCTACCAGGCTATTGCTTTATAGGCGACCATGCTGTAAGTTTGGGAATCTAACCTGATACCAGCTGCAAAAGCTGTATGGAGGAAAACGAAGTGGAAATATCTCAGCATTTCGTTTTTGCTGCGAGATTCAGACAAAAAAACTTGGGAATGTATACTTTTAGACATCACACCGTACTGGTGGGAATGGAAATTAAAATGTGCAATTTATAAATACTTTGCAGATTGAAGATAGGAGTTCAATTTGTATTGCTGCACAAAGGACTTCTTTTAGTACTTATGATCTCAGGATCAGCTACATATTTAAGCTAATAGCATACTAGAAGCTGTGAGCTTAAGACTAGTAAGTCTTTAGCATAGAGTTACAACATGATTTCACTCGTGTGGGTGCTTGATCACAGCGGAATTGCAGGAAACTACAAGACTGATAAGCTTACTAGGATAGATAGCAATGGGAACGGGTAGGAGCTCCTTTGACTTCTTATAGTTCGCTACTAGATTCTTGGGCCTCAGACAAATTTAGCATACGTTAAGTAGAAAGTTATTTTTCTAAAAGGTAAATCGTAAGAGGTATAGTGAAACCTTCGCTCTCAACAAAGTCCACCTGTACTGCTCTTAGTCTTAGGAACTTGAAACCGTCGGCTTTATGTGGTTCACTACTGGACTGTTGAGCCTGAGATCAACTCAGCAAGTGTTGACCAATTACTTGCAACTGTTAAGTCACAAGGTCCTTGAGGTGCAAGGTAAATCGTAAGCTCTCAAGCGCACCTTCCAATGGTTACAGGAGTTCTAACTGTGTTGGGGACTCATGTAGCAAAATACCAGATATCGGTTGCATCAGCTGTTCGGAAGTATATAAGAAGAATCTCCCAACACATCCTCGTCGAATATCTTACCTATGCCAAATCAACGCGTAAACTCCACGGATCTCATACTTTTGGTTATCTACGTGAAATATCGGATATAGAAATAAGGCATCAAAGCAGATTTGTGAGAGATTCAGCCCGCTTTGCCGATACTAATGTAAGAGTACATTTTTCATCTGACTTCAAAACAGGAATGTACGAGTATATATTAGGTTGTAGGTTGTTTCCTTCCGCTTTTTTGCTCTTTATTCAATGTTTTATAAAAAAAGTAACAGTGATCGGATTTAGTTCAAATATGCGCCGTTTCATTCGATAATCTGTTTCCATCTAGACGGCAACTTCAATATCCCCTCCTCGTAGAAGCCCCCCTCTTTTTTGCGAAGAACTCGGACAGCCACTTATCACAAGCCTCTTTTGAGTTCAGCTTTAGACCAACAAGGGCGTTCGCCATAGGCAGGAACAGGTGGTAATCACTTGGCGCTATGTCCGGGCTATATGGTGGATGCGACAACACCTACCATCCGAGCTCCCGTAGCTTCTAACGAGTCATCAACGAAGTGTGTGGTCTGGCGTTGTCGTGGTGGAACACTACACCCTTCCTGTTGGGCAATTCTGGACGCTTCTGGTTGATCGCTTGCTTCAAGCGGTCCAGTTGTTCGAAGTAGATGGTAGAATTAAACGTCTGGCCATATGGAACCATATGGAACCAGCTCATAGTGAATGATACCCTTCTAATCCCACCAAACATACAGCAAAACCTCCTTGGCCGTCAATCCCGTCTTAGCCACTGTTTGGGACGATTCACCGGCCTTCGACAGTTTCGCTTTATATTGTCATATGTGATTCATTTTTCGTTGCCAGTCACAACCCGCTTCAAAAATGGGTCGACTTCGTTCCGTTTCAGCAGTAATCGCAGGCGTTGATTCGGTCCAGAAGGTTTTTTTGCTCAAATCATGCGGCACCAAAACATCAAGCTTTTTTGTGCATCCAGCCTTCTGCGGGTGATTAAAATGGTTTGGTGACTAACTCCCATCTTCTTGGCGATGTCACGAGATGCCACATTCCGGTCTAACTCGATGTTTTCCATGAGTTGATCGATATACGTCGTCACAGGTCTTCCGCCGGCTGGCTTATCCATGGTGTCGTTTTCACCCGCTCTGAATCGTCGAAACCATTCCTCCGCAGTTCGAAGTGATAGAGTACCATCCTCCAAGACACCATTAATTTCACGGAACGTTTCTCTAGCGGATTTTCCTTTAACAAAGGAAAACTTCAAAATTGCGCGAATTTCGGCGTTAGCGAACTCCATGTTTACACGTCTATAACTGTTGAGCGCAAACTCCAAACTAATCATGCAAAGCGTCGTTTTGTAGGTTATATCAAGACCTTTTTAAGATGTACGTATAGTATTGCCAGATATGAGCTCTGTGTCGCTTTATACATTTCGCCGCTATTCAAAGGACTAAAAGACGGAAGGGATATAACTATATAACTCTCATTGTGAACCCCCCGCCATGTTGAGGAATCAGTCATGTAATATAATAGCTTTTTTACTTAAAATAATTTTCGCCATATAACTTTTAAATCACAGAACTTCGGCTTAGAAATAGAAAAAGTATTTTATTATACATATATACAAATTTTATTATAAAGACAAAATATATCCGCAACTAATTATTGGCAACCCCCCCATTAAATATACCCACTATCAACCGCAGTCAGTCGATACTTTTCTTAGATTTCTTTTTCTTCTTCTTCTTTTTTACAGTTGAAGTACTTGCGGTTTGATCAAATGACGAGTAACCTGTCGAAGTTGAGCCACGACTCTCCGCATAAGTGCGCAAGGGTTTACGTGTCTGCCAAAAACGTAGAAAAAACTTCAGTTCTGCCTTCAGCACAACCATTGGTGGTACCTGTATGACATATGCAAAAGTAAATTATATAAAAACAGAGATACAATATAAAATCGAATTTGAAATAACATTACATTTTCTCGCACTATAATCTGTTCTACGTTCCATAGAAATTCTAATATGCCAATTAGCATAGAGACCAAAACGCCACCGACTAATACTATAAACAAACCACCGACCGATTCCATCGTATATTGTGAAACATCTGCAGCAGCGTTAGGATCCGCATTGCAATTCGTCTCGTTGGTAGTAAACCATTTACTTTTTATTTTATATAACATACCCTTTTCGCTTAGCTTTAATATGCCTACACTGAGGTTAGAACGAAATGGTGCATCTACGGAATTGTGAAAAATAGAGAGGTTTAGTGTGAGCGAGAAAGTGAGATCGAAAAAATTAAGGAGAAAAATGTTGAGATACCACTCAAAGTACGAGTACATCAAATTTGTCTCTCCTTCTCACTTACTTAATGGTACTGCAATGGCGTAATGCTTCTCATTGAAAGGTTCACCAATCTGCTTCAACTCACAATTCCGATTCAAATAATATTGTAGCGCAGTAGTCTCCAAGAGATAAGCATAACGACCAGCACTACGTTTTACACGTTCCACGCCCTCCTTATTGCTGGCAGTAAAAGCATCCGGTTTCATGGCGACCATCTTATTCCAAGCGACGCGATAATCCGACTCATTGGAATCGGAAAACAGAAATGATGTGCTTCCACCTTTTAGCATACCAAATTGTATTTTATTCTGACCGACGAGATCGTGTAAACTCGATACCGGACTCTCCATTTTGGAGGCAGTAATGAAGGCAGCCAACTTAGCGATATAGGTCTGAGAGAGTAGCAGTGAAAAAATCCACCAAAATGCGGTAAACATACGCATAGCTGGACCTCTAGAATGTAAATGAAAGAAAAAAAAGAGAGAGAGAGAGAGATAATGGTGTAAGTTTTAAGTAGAAAGAAATATGCTACAAGTAGTTCGCGAATATAAAAAGCACTAGTAAGCTCTGTCCTTCTGACGGCACTTTAGCAAGACAGGAGATTCTTTAGCCCCTAGGTGCCTAGTGCTCTAGGCAACGGTACAACCTACAATATAATTTCCTGCGCTAGGTGTAAGTTGAGGCGATTTTTTCTTTGCGTTAGACGAATTTGAGCACATAGGATCACAAAGGCGTCATCCCTCCTTACTTGGACAGCATCACGACCATTTAAAAGACTAAGTTTTCGGGGGATGAATAGCAGCTTTGAGTGGGGATCCAATGCGAGTACTGCTCTTAGGACGACGAAACCGTTGCTAACATGAAGCATTGAAAGGACCGCTGGTAGGACCATAGTCGTAGAAAATTCGGCGTTGGCCCGTTCTAGGCACAATAGGTAGGGAGAATATGGCGGAATTCTGCTAGAAAGCCACTTGGGTAGAGCATTCATACGCGGCGAAATCGCTAACACTGGCAAAGAAACCGCTGATCATGAGTATATAAGGGGTTCTACGGCGATAACTATGCTGAAGAGATAAGTAAGAAGGATGGTGCAGTCTCCCGAGAAGAATGAAAGAGAGTAGCGACGGCTTTTCCGCAGTTTTCTTGAAAATACTCGAAAGAAACCTTGACCCACACCAAAAGGTTGAGAGTGCTGAAGGGCACCACGGGCTTCACAAGCTTATCAGATGTGCCGATGAACGAACGCTAGACTTCTATAAGGCGATAGTCACTCGAGTGAGAGAGGTATGGCAGGAAACCCTACAGAAAGCTACTTAAAAAGTAAATATTTTGCTACACCACAGGGCTTGAGTTTCGCTTTCGGCAGAACCTTCTTCCGCTGGTGACATTGGGAGCTATGGGTTCGATTTGGTTATCGGGTTCGGGTTTGGTTATCAGGATCCGCCCAAGAGATGCGTTCATCCTTCAGATGCGGCGGATTGTTCAGAAGGAGATGATCAAACAAGCATGGATAACGACGCGGTGCTATCGTTCATATCGATTTCTGGGGGTGGTTCGTCTATTGACGAATTCGTCTGGAGTCTAGGACGACCACTCGAGACGATGTGGGTCGAATATAATTGGGGCGCTGAACTAATGCTTCTGGAGAGTAGTCAGAACCAGTGAACCAGCGAAGAGTATATAGTTGTAGTTTACTTTTTTCTTACTAATTTACTAAAAATATCAGATTGAAATTGATTATAAATTTTCACAAAGCATTGCTAATATGACGTCACACAAACATTATGAAAGCTTGCATGAGCTTTCAAATCTTAAAAGCTTTATATTGCCATTTCTTATATAACTCACCTCGGTAGCAAATCACAACCTTGATTTAATATCGAACCAACATTCAACCAAAGGGAATTACTCAAATTCCAAATATTCTCCAATTCACTAGAATTGGGATCATGTGCAATAGGACTTATCCAATCTGGTTGCGAAAATCTTTTAAAGAAACGTTTAAAAAACATCAAATTCCAGTTAGTTCAACCATAAAGCATATTCACCGCACTTACCGTCCTAGAACCACTAGAGCTAAGGCTGTTACCATTAAAGCAACCAACAGACAGATCCATACCGTCAAAGAAAATGGCGCGAAAAAACCAAAAAGCTTTTTAGGTGGTGGTGGTTCTTTGTAGAATAAAATACTAACGCCTAGTTGCATGAAAGGCACTGTAAAATCCACCACACTTCGACGCGCCTGCGTAATTGTTAAGTCACAAATACCGATTTGAGCATTCTGTCAAATAAATAGGTATGTTAAACAATATTTTTCTTTTATATATGAACCGATTACTTACATTATCCATTAATTGTCGTATAATACCATTCCATTCATCAGTCGTCTTATCGTAGCTGCCGTAATTATTATCGGGCACTGGTTGGAATACGAAATCAAAATTACACTCTTCGGCCAATGCGTATATCAAATCTACAGCGTAACCTTCAAAGCGTTCATTGCCCTCATAATGCACCCCATCGGGCTCTTGCCTATAGAAATGGTTGCAGAAATGTATTCACGTTCAGTTGAAAATAATATTTGTTTAAGTCGTGTGCTTACCGCCACATAAAGTAAGGTTCCCCGACACGCGTCGACACTGTGTATTTTACACGCTTTGGCGTAAAATCGTCTTCCTCATTGTATTTTTGTTCTTTTATTGCCTTTGCCTCGACCAATTTTTCGTATTCAACCAAACTCTGATTTTTGTTCCAAAGGTGTGTAATACGTTCTAGCATTGGATTGTAAACTTCTAAATTGAATTCATCACGTCTCCGGTAAGCATTTAATTGCATTTTCTGTGTTTTATAGGGTGGTGTGACGTTGCGTGCCGTAAGCTTAAAAAAATAGAATATTTAAAGTAATATTAATAAATTATAGCATTGTAAATAAAGTGAGAGCTTCTCGAAAGCGCTCATTTATTATACCCAAGATTCCTCGTGAAAGCTTTCACTGACATTTTACCGCATGCTTTTTTATTATTATTATTTCAAGGCTGTAAAGCAGCTGACGAAGACGACGACGCTAGCCAGTTACTGAGGGATGTTGCAATAAAAGAATAAGAAGATGTTCTACAACCTTAGATACGGGCAGATTATTCTACAGTATTCGAAATTGCAACAGCGAAACTGACAATCTTTGCATATGAAAGAGGCATCGACATAAGCTTAATCCAGTAGCCGTGAGTGAAATAAAACACGACCAAAGGATTAAAAAGCAGTAGTTATAACATTGTTTACAAATAAAACGAAGGTAAACCAAAGACATGGATTATCATCAAAAAAGCTAGGATTCCTTGTTCCAAGAGTGGGAGGATAACCAGCGAACTTTGTCCAGTTTCTTCTTACATGGCGCACTACGAGAACGTACCACCAGTCTCTCTCTCAAGATTTTCAAAGGGTAGTCAGTAACGAAAGCTTTATATTTTAAGCCAATTTATCAAACTTAAAAGTTTTATTGTGAAAGCTTCCCCTCTAAATTATTTTTCACCCTTTTTAAAACGAAAGTATCATTTTATCGTGAAATCCTCACAAGTTTTTCAAGAAAGCTTTTAACTGGAATGAAGTATCAAGCTTTTTGAAATGAAAGCTTTATATTATGAGGCCAATTTAGCACACTCACAAGTTTTCGAGAAAGCTTTTACCCAAAATCAACTTTGATGCCTTTATTTCAATGAAAGCTTTATAATTAATGCCAACATAATCACAACATACGGCGTAAAAGCTTACAACGGAAATGAGGAATCAAGCTTTCTAAAACGAAAGCTTTATATTTTCTGCCAATTTATCAAACTTACAAGTTTGACTGTGAAAGCTTTCTCTCTAAATTATATTTCAGCCTTTTTAAACCGAAAGCTTCATATTTGCTGTCAATTCACTATACTCACAAGTTTCATCTGATCTAAAATTTCCACTCCAAAACGCCAAAAGCCACGCTCACAACGTACTCTAGGCTCTTGATAACGTGAGCTGCGGATTTGATTTCGTATAGCGTTGAAAAATAACACCACAGCATCGTAAAGCAATCTGGCGCGGAAAGTAATGATCTAAAATTGAAAATGGACTATAAAAATTTAGAATATAAAATTTTAGAACACTTAAGTATGTATTAAGTTTAAGGAAAACCGAACATCGTATATGCACATATATAGACATATATAGAGAAGTGAAATCTTCCGTACGGTTCGCATTAACTTAAAGCTTAAAGCTTTATGAAAGCATACTTTACCGGATCTCTTTCGACGTCCTCAAAAACATCCGCCTCGTCATGCACCGGCGGCGGCATATAGGCACGTACGCGCACCGCCACCATTTTTGCAATAAATTGCCGAGAATTTAAACTTCGTATAGTGCTGGTGTGTGTATCCAAACTCGTCAGAAACCATTGCTAAGATAGTATGGAAATGCATTTATATAAAATAGTTAATAATTTTTCTATTTCTTTTAAACTCACATTAAATTGTCCAGTCATGTTATAGTATATCGATGCGTTAAGTACTTCGGTAATTATATCGGCCGGGCAATCTAACACGACATTTTTCTCACGCGTACTACTCACGAGTTTCCAAAGTATGCGATAATCATCACCACGATTGAAATGCCACAGTTTTATGCCAGCTTTATGCACTTGCCGCCAGCCGAATATCAGTTCCATGCGGCCCAAACCTATAAATCGGCAAGAGATCAATATTTAAGTACTGTTATTTGACTGACTGATAGCCAGCGCAAAATTGTGGAAGTGCTGATGTTCGTTGGTACGATCTCACTCACTTCGACTATTCTCATAAACGATCGTAAAGGACTTCCAATCCAATTGTTTCATGTGTAAAATATCTAAAAATGCCGTAGCCAGCATATTTTCGGCGGGTGCCACATTAACTGTCAGCTTGTGATTACGTGTATGTATATAGAAGTTCTCTTCATGCCAATCGAACTGTAAATGTGGAATGCCCGTGGTATTACAAATGACCTCAACGATATCTGCGAAACGAAAAGAAAACATGCAATGTTTAGAAGAATATAATAAAACATGCAATGTTCAGAAAAATATCAAAAATAAATGTATGCAAATCAAATAGAAAGTATATAGAGAGCAGCAAATACAGAGAGCACGTCTAATGAGCGAGCATGAGCTCTCTTCTCATTCACTCTTGATTTCATTCATAGCCAAATATACAAGCATGTACCATACATACATGTTTTTATTTACAAACACTAAGTGTCGTTGACTCTTACTTTCTATTACGAATCATCAGATCAAAATAAAACGGATGAGAGCATTCTAAACATTTTGGCATTTTATTGCGCAAGCGCCATTGGCCACTGCATAGTCACACTTATTGCAAATCTCTGCCTTTTCGAAAATACTAACAATGTGTTTTCTTATTTAGAAACAGAGTGGGGAGATAAAAATACGAAGAGAATTATGTCCTCTCTTATTAAATTTAGAAATAGAAATTCCATACTTTTAGTGCCCTTTTTTTTGATACAAAGTTAATGTCCCACTAGGAAAATAACTTAGAAATATTTTCTGAGTATATATCATAAATATACATATACATATGTACTGGTAGAAAGGGAATCAAATATATCTAAAGATTTATGCATTTATAACCTAAAAAACATTCTGGGCATAACACTATACACAAGTAGAGATACTTAGGTAGAAAACTGGAGGGTGCTAAGCACAACGTCGTTCTCTGATCATAGGCACATCTACTTCACCATTAGATCGGAAGCAAAGATTAGGCACGAGGTTAGAAGAAATCCCATGAATACATACTGGGATCTATAGGCAGATACTACTTATTATACAAGACACTTAGATCTTATGTGTATAATTCACATGAAGAGCTTGAAAGGGGCGTGACTGTATTTACGAATTCCCTAAATACAGCTCTTCACTTCGCATGCGCTACGCTGGGACTGAAGCACTTGCAAGAAAGCCAGGACTGTTGGAACGACGATAAAGACATTATAAGCGACTGCAAGAAGTTAGTGCGCAGGATAAAGCGAGAATCCTGGAAGAACTTTTGTAGTGGCTTTGAAAAGACTCACGAGGGGGCAATACTTAAGAAACTATTATCCAAAAGCCCCTCCGTGCCAGTAGCGGAGAGTGGACGGTTTACTTTCTGCTGAAAACGCTAGAGAAAATCATGGACGTGCACATTAAGGTCGCAGTGCCTAGAAGCTAGTGGAAGCACGCATATGCGAGAGGCAAATCAGTAGAGACTGCACTCCATATGTACAATGGTATTTAATACCAAAAGGGCTCTTGAATATATTCCAGAACATTTACGGAGCATTCAACAATGTCTCTAAAGAATCTATTCTGAATAATATTCTGTCAGTAGGTGTTAATCCTACTATACAACGTTGTAATAAAAACCTTTTGATCTCTAGAAGGATAAGAGCAGAATGGAATGACGCTAGAATGATCAAGGAATTATGTAGAAATACTCCGCAAGGTGGAGCGCTATCTCCGCTTCTATGGATATTAGTGGTGAATTAGCTGCTAAGGAACTTGTGCGGCAAAGCTCCTAAGATAGTGACATATGCGGACGACATTGCAGCAAGGCACAAGGGAGTATATTTGGTGCACTTGTGCCGCATTGGCAAGATTAAGCTGTAAGCATCTGGGGTCGCCACGATATGATACACTGGAAGAGGTATCGATAGTGAGTCCGCAGAGTCTGTTAAAATTTCCGTCAAGTATAGGCATCCTGTTCTCAGACTTTAAAAGAATAATTGTTGGGAAGAAATTTTCGTCGAATGAAGATGTAATTTCCGAAACTGAGGCCTATTATTACTACAAAAGTGGTATCGAAAAGTTGGAGGATCGCTATAAACAGTACCGATTTTTCCACCGTTTTCACTCACTTGTGACACGGTGCAATGTCTTGATGAAATATCGCTTTCTTTTTCTTCAAATTATTTCATCCTTCAAACGATCCAATAGCGCTATTTAATAGTCAATAATTCTGCCAGCCGTCTGTTCCGTTTTTCACGCCTTGGAGCGGGTTCATCGTGTCCTGTATACTCGCATGACTGTCGATTGGGCTTCAAGGTGAAATTATGGAACCAAGTTTAATCCATTGTCACAAATTGACGCAAAAACTCGGGTCATTGCTCCAAATCATCAACACGTCATTGTTTTTGGTCAAAACTGAATTTTCTGGGGCAGTGTCCGGATGCTAGTCATGTGTTTGCTTCAACTGTTTACCCTTCAAAACGCAATATTTTATCAAAACCCGAAATGCGCCTTGGGAAGGTTTGGGCTTACTAAAAATCATAAAGATTTAATTCTAATAGCGCCATCTATGTATCAGGCTGGTGTCTTTTCAATTGATCTGTTATAGTAAAGTCTTAAATGAGGTTTGTGCAACTAATTCTAGTAAAAAATCAGCCTCAGTATATAACACTTGATGAACTTCTACTGTTTATCTAGAACTAAATTACTCGATAAAAAGTGAAAAATCGTAATTTCAGAAATATTTTCAATTTGTCGAAATAATCCAACTATCATCTCAAAATAAAATGAAATCGCTTGGCAAAACATTTCACCAAAATAAATTCACTATAATTGTTAAGTGTTATTTTAAATTACAAAACCTAGAGGCACATGTACTTATGTATGTATGTGCTATGTGTTAATTAATTGTAAGTGCAATATTCAGACGTCATCAGCAACGTATTGTTCTGCCAGACGCATTTGATGAAAGCTCTCAACGATCAGTGATGGATGTGCGATAGTGTTATTTTCATTAATTTAAAGTAGCTGACCTTAATGTAAGGTTACGCAAATTACTTTTGTTTATTATTCAAATTTATCTACAAGTTTATTATTATGCGATTTGTTATAGGCAGCCTCAGCTATGGTTAATTGAAATCTTCATGGTGGTATTTTAATAAAACGAATTTTCACAAATACTGGACTTTTATATAGCTTTTAGTTTATTATAATAATTTATTATAATAATTTACAATAATAATTTTAACGAACAAACTATGAAACGAAACCTATAGTACATAAAGGTTCCTCATACGCCATGACATCTCTGACTAAATTAATTAGTATTGTAGTGCTACTAACACACAAAAATACGTTAAATTAATCTGAAATTATGCAAACGTGCTTTTCGCACCAAAAAGCTGTTTATTTGTCGGAACCGGCGATATCGGGCTACTATAGCATATAGCTGCCATACAAACTCAACGACCAAAATCAAGACTTTGTATGAAAAACTTCTTAATTTGAAAAGATATCTAGACAAAATTTTGCGTAGATTATTATTCAAGACACTGCTACAATTTTCCAGCAAATTATACAGATCGGAGAACTATAACATATAGCTGTCATACAAACTCATCGATCAAAATCAAGGCTTTGTATGGAAAACTTTTTAATTTGAAAAGATATCCGCACCAAATTTCGCATGGATTGTTCTTCAAGATACGGCTACTATTTTCCAAGAAATTGTTTAAATCTGATCACTATAGCATATAGCTGCCATACAAACGGCGCTGTCTAAATCAAGTCCTTGTATGGAAAACTTTTTTGTTTAAGAAACTATCTTCACCAAATTTAGCATAGGTTATTGTTTCAAATATAGCTACAATTTTCCAAGAAATTGTTCAGATCAGATAACTATAACCTATAGCTGCCATGCAAACTGACCGACGAAAATAGAGATCATGATATTTTTACACCACTTAAACCTATAATAAGTGCAGCTATGAAGGACATTATAGCTGCGTTTTTTCTTGTTTTGCTTATTAAATGATTTCATTTATAATTTTTGAATACAAACATTAAAGCAAATGCAATCACATATATGATACTCATACGCCATGACGTCTGTAAAAAAATGTATTGTCTGCTACCAGTTTATATGCATGTATAACTCAGAAAAAATCTAAAACTAAATAAATTACAATTTACTTTTATTTTTAGAATTTTTTTTATATATAACATATTTATAAATCTCCTTTTTATGCTCTAAAAATCCACACACAATTTATTTCTTAATCAAAACTCATTAATCTGATTAATTTCTGACTGCCACCATGGAGCACTGTATTTATAAATCAAAAATTAAACAATCTAACACACAAAAAAGCATATTTCATACAGCTAATATACATATGTCTGTATATATGTTTTATACGTAGACATGCATTTTTCACCCAAATATTCAATAGCTAAGCATGACCGAAAACTAAAATAACATCAATGTTGTTTTCCATGTCCGTTATGCAACAACAAGTTTAAACATCGCTCATAAAAAAATTACAAATGAGCTTATTGAATATTCATGTTTGCATATTCTCCATGAATAAATACAGCAAATGAGGCAATCGAACCATAAGACGAGCCATAAAATGCGATGACTTTTGTTTATGAACTAACAAGTGAATGTGCACAAAAATATAATACACAAATATAGGCAAGGTATAAGGTGGTTCATAGACAAATATCTTTGGAATTCTTAATTTTTACAGTTTTAAAAAATGAGAGAAATGGGATCATCTTCATAAAAGAAATGTACTTTTCAGAGTGGAGAATAAACTCTCGCAACAGAGTACAACACATTATTCTTATATTTTTCTTCTATTGTCAATATGAGCGAAATCAAATCACAAACACGCCTAGATTAAAATAGATTAATAACTGAGAATTGCACCGCGACTTCAGGTCTATTATGCCCTCTCTGAAGTCACAACGACTCACCAAGCCCCAGAAAATTAATAGATTCCAATATACTGCTTGGTGCACGTAATGCGATGTGATTCCTATTTGGAAACATGGATCCAAGGACCTTTATCTTGCGACTACAGACTGTTATGAAATCAATTAGCAGGTATTTTGGAGGTCAGACTCTAAGTCGCAGAATCGGCAATTCGCACAAAAAGCTAAGCTCATGTTATATAAGTGCTTCTGGAGCATACACTGCTCAATGTAGATACAAGTGGTCTGAGTTTATCCCTTCGGAAGTTGATTACATGGTTAAACCTTTTAGGATTGTAACCAACCATTAGAAACTAAACTTGGCGTATGCCTGGGAGTTGTTGCCTATATCTTTCCGTACCTATTGCATCTTCCTTGCGGAGCAGCTTCTATATGGGATGAGGACCCACTGCAAAGAAAAGTTCAGGTCCTAAAATGTTGGATGATGCTGCGGACCATGCAAGCTCGTCAGTCAGTTCATTCCCGACTATACCTTTGTGACCTGGCACCCAAATAAGATGCCCTTCGTTACGATCTGATAGTCTGTTAAGTCGTTCTATACACTCCTGCACCAATAACGATATGATCTCGTACGCAGAGATCGTTTTGAGTGCCGCTTGACTATCGCTTAATATAACTATACCTTCATTGCGATATTTGTGTTGTTTATCTCTACGCATCGACTTATAGCAAAGACCTCTGTTTGGATTATGCTCGGAAAACTACCCCGAGGTATGGAGCGTTTGGTGCGTGAGCAGTAGCTCGAGAGCAGAATCGTTCCATTCAGCCTTATCGCTGAGGGTAACCTTGAACTTCCTAGTGAAGTTTACACTTTTGGTAATGCTGTGACTTGGGAGAAGTGCCAGTGGTATTTCTTCACCTAGGTCCTTCATGCGTTGGGAAGTGACTACTTTACCTCTGCCAAACCCTTCTATTGTACTTTAGAGCAGTGTATGTTTGGCAACCTCAGCGATTACTAGGTGCAGCAAATCCAGAAAGACTTCAAGTGGCGCCGTTGGTCATGTATACATTCTTTACAACTTCGATAGTTGAAGTCCTACCGAAGTCTACGCTGCTTTCGAGGCCCAAGCCACCACTCTATATGTGATGATCGGGCGCACGATCTGGTGTACAACCACCTGACAAATCTTGGCTTGCAGCCTCAGCATCTACCAGCTAGCCGATTATACACCATAAGTGTTTTCTTCCAACGCAAAATGGGTTGATGTTCAGTTCAACCCCTCTGCACCATCCCTAGCCAAGCCTAGTCCCTTTGTACGACATCACATAGAGTTCCGTGAGATTAATAGTGTTTTGGCGGATGGTACTCTATTACTTCGAACTGCGGAAGAATGGTTTCGACGATTCAGAGCGGGTGAAAACGACACCATGGATAAGCGGCGGAAGACCAGTAACGATGAATACCGATAAAATCATGGAAAACATCGAGTTTGACCAGCATGTGGCAACTCGTGACATTGACCAGAAGATGGGAGTTAGTCACCAAACAATTTTAAGCCATCTGCAGTAGGCTGGATACACAAAAGAGCTTGATGTTTGGGTGCCACATGATTTGAAGCAAAAAAAAACCTTCTGTGCCGAATCAACGCCTGCGATATGCTGATGAAACGAACGAACTCGACCCATTTTTGAAGCCATTTTTCGTCGCCTGTCACCGAAAAATGGATCACAGACGACAATATCAATCGAAAATCGTGGTCGAAGGCCGCTGAATCGTCTCAAACAGTGGCCAAGCCAGGAAGATTTTGCTATTCAAGCCTTGGGCACTGAATTAGCTCTTGCCCGAATATACTATTATCAGCATGAAGCGTTCTTCTAACTGATATTTTTCACCGAAGACTCTACATAAGTTCAAACAAAAATAAATGCATATTGAGATCTTCAAAACACATCATATCCCAAGAATGACCAAGAAAAAGGTCTAGTATAACATTTTTAAATGAACTCCATATCGTTCACAGTGTTTATTATTAGAATTGATTAAGTATAAACTTATTTAAATATCCTTGAAACTTGGAATAGGTCAATTAAAAAGTCCCCGGTCTGCCACATAGTTTATGCTACCAGAGTTATGTAAATCCAATTGATTTTTAGTCAGCCATAACCTACAAAAGTCCAATCAACGGTCACTTCAAAAAAGAAGGCCCATCAACAACGACTATTAGACAGCATTATTGGACCATTTGAAGGACGAAATACCCGAAAACCGACCGCCTTTGAAGAAAAGAAAGTGTTGACAGTGTTAAAAGTCAGTGAAAACGATGGAAAAATCCTTGAACTTGGCTTCGAATTTTTTCCGCATGCACCGTATGCTTCGGATCTGGCTCCCAGAGACTATTTCCTGTTTTAAGTTCTCAAAACAATGCACACTGGGAAGTAATTTCCCTCGAATGAAGAGGCGATCGCCGAAACTGAAGCCTCTTTTGAAGCACAGGACAAATCATACTATCAAAATGGTACCAAAAGTTAGAGGATCGCTATATCAGCCGTGAAGGAAACTATGTTGAATAAAAAAGCCAAATTTTGCCAAAAAATGTGTAATATGCTGAAGTGGTTAGATATTGGTGGTTCCAAGAAGTCAATCGCTTTTGGGGAGAAAAAACGTTTGTAAAATGTCAGAGCGACAGATCGATGGATGTGACTAAAACGAGTTAGCTCGTCAAGCTGTATACCAAGAACTCTATATTTAGGTTACCGGCATGTACTACAGACTTGGCGGCAAGCTTAATATATGTACTATGTTAGGGTATAAAATTTAAAATGTCTTTACTTTAGAACCACCCATTTTATTTGAACCTAAAATAGTAAATGTTTCAGAGTAAGAAATGCAAAACATTCATAAACACAAGCATTAATTGTGTTTACTTTAGTGATATTAAGTGGCATAATAAGCTTTTATTGAAAGTGAAATAATACGAAGAGACGTCAAATAGTTCATATTTGTTTATCTATTAATAAAACTTAGCTAGCATGGAAACTAAAAACTTTCAAACTATATTCTTAGCGTTTATAATATTTTTAGTACACACAACAAAGCCACACACGTGTCGCTTATTAGTGGAGATTAAAAATAAACCAAACAAAAAGCGTGAACGGAAAATTCCGAAAACAACAAAAAAGTGCAAATTAATAAGGAAAAATATTTTACAAACTTATGGAGCCTTGGTATTCCAAATATATTAGTTCTGTTAATGAAACGAATTGTTGAAAAAAAGTAAAAGCAATTCAATTATTATGACGACATAAAAGCATGGAATGGCGATAAACATACACATGTGATGGGTTATGTATGCATAGCAAACTTGTATGACATTTTTAAAGATGCATATGCAGGCCTGTTTCGCAGCAAGCCAATGTTTCTGTCAAAGTCAACACTTACCGCTACTCGCCTTCGCACTTGGGCCAAATATAGCGGCGACGCCATTGTCGATCAACTCGCAGGCTGGAAGGAAATGACAAATTTTAATAAACGGAAATGTAAACAATTTTCTCAAGATATTTTATATAACGGGTGATTTTTTGAGGTTAGGATTTTCATGCATTAGTATTTGACAGATCACGTGGGATTTCAGACATGGTGTCAAAGAGAAAGATGCTCAGTATGCTTTGACATTTCATCATGAATAGACTTACTAACGAGCAACGCTTGCAAATCATTGAATTTTATTACCAAAATCAGTGTTCGGTTTTTTTTTTTTTCGGACAAATTTTGTTCAGCGATGAGGCTCATTCTGGTTGAATGGCTACGTAAATAAGCAAAATTGCCGCATTTGGGGTGAAGAGCAACCAGAAGCCGTTCAAGAACTGCCCATGCATCCCGAAAAATGCACTGTTTGGTGTGGTTTGTACGCTGGTGGAATCATTGGACCGTATTTTTTCAAAGATGCTGTTGGACGCAACGTTACGGTGAATGGCGATCGCTATCGTTCGATGCTAACAAACTTTTTGTTGCCAAAAATGGAAGAACTGAACTTGGTTGACATGTGGTTTCAACAAGATGGCGATACATGCCACACAGCTCGCGATTCTATGGCCATTTTGAGGGAAAACTTCGGACAACAATTCATCTCAAGAAATGGACCCGTAAGTTGGCCACCAAGATCATGCGATTTAACGCCTTTAGACTATTTTTTGTGGGGCTACGTCAAGTCTAAAGTCTACAGAAATAAGCCAGCAACTATTCCAGCTTTGGAAGACAACATTTCCGAAGAAATTCGGGCTATTCCGGCCGAAATGCTCGAAAAAGTTGCCCAAAATTGGACTTTCCGAATGGACCACCTAAGACGCAGCCGCGGTCAACATTTAAATGAAATTATCTTCAAAAAGTAAATGTCATGAACCAATCTAACGTTTCAAATAAAGAACCGATGAGATTTTGCAAATTTTATGCGTTTTTTTTTTTTTTTTTTAAAGTTATCAAGCTCTTAAAAAATCACCCTTTATAATTTATTAAAGAAAGGAATTTCGTAATTTTCCCCCGGTTCAATGTATATTTTGAAGACGAGTCAAATTCGATCAGAGCACCACCTAGCGGATAGCTTTTTAATGCGAAATAGTTCGCATAAACTAAACCAAGTTTCACCAAAATTGGTGCTGGCAGCAGAAAGAGTTAATTATATGTTGGGTATATAGTCATCACACACAAACGAAATAAGTATTTACCAAAAGTTTTCAAGAAGCTTTTAGCAAATTACCTTGTTCATCGAAAGAAACAGAAACGTTCAATTTTGCGACGAAAATTCACGTTATGTAAAAAATGTGTTTCGCGCGCCTCGCTCAAATTATGATCAGCATAATTGGTCTACTGAGCGTACTATTCGCAACACCCATCACCCATCTTGAGACCCAACATTTACTAGTGGATAATATTCGACCGAATAAACCAAGTCCAGCACGCAGTGAAGAAAATCGAAGACGAAACTGAGAGTGTACAAGTAGACTGTGGAGAGTCGATTCGCACCAACTCAGACTGACGTATGGAACAACTTGGCGCATTTTACATGGACATCTTAAATAGAAAAGCATTCCAAGCGACATCACTTCGCTCTATGAGCTCTTGAAAAGTTACAAGAAAATCTGACTACCAAATAATTGCCCTTATGGGTATGTAAACAAGCAAAATTAGCGCATTTGGGACGAAGAGCAACCTGAAAAAATTTAAGAGCTGCCATTTCATCCAGAAAAAATAACGGTAGGGTGTGGTTTATTGGCCGGTGGAATCATCGATCCATACTTCTTGAAACATTATGAAGATGACAACTTAACCGTCAATAGCGATCATTACCGCGCCATGATAACCGACTTTTAAGTCGGCGCCACTTCTCATACATCACATCAATCAATGGATTTATTGAGAGAATACTTCGGTGTACAGTTAATTTCACGTTTTGGGTCGGTCGGGGATATGTAAAGTATAAAATGTATGCGAACAATCCCACTTCGATTCAGGTTCGATTCAGACCTTGGAGCAGAACGCAACACGCGTCATTCGGCAGTTATCATTCGAAATGCTCGAACAAATCATAGATAATTTAACTCAATGGATGGAGCATCTGAGACGTAGCCACTGTCAACATTTGAAAGAGATAATTAAAAAAAAAAATAAATGCCGAAGAATGTTTTTTTCGAATCAAAATAAACATTCCCCATTCAATTTGAATAGTCTTCTTTTGTATAAAAAAAAAACAAGTAGGAAACCACGAAATAGACCACCCTTCATATGGTATGTCTTTTATGGGGTCTTCGGCACCGCTTCTGGGTGTTACAAACTCCGTCTCCCTATGCTGAATATAAATGTATTAACGGCAAATTATATACCAACAATGAACAAGCTCAAAACGAACATTCGTCCAAAATCATCGCTCTACCATTCAGATACTCGAGACGATTTAGCGAAATACCTCATTTTGCTGTGACCTTCATATAAAGACACCTACTTCATTCCTGTTGAATTCAAAAATAGTATAAAAGAATTGTAAGAACCAAATGAAGCATGGTGAGTTTCGTTACAAAATACACACCATATGGAGTAGAAGTGACGAAAGAGATCCTTGACAATGCAGATAAGGACTCTACTTTATGAATATGGCGTTAAAGCTTACCAATAATTTAGTAAATATTAAAGGTAAGACAAAACAGGGAAAACCAAAATTTTAACCTTATAACAAACCTATCTGATTGACTTGTGTTCGATTTGGAAACATATTCTCAGCTAGGAGATTTGGTAAAGACGAAACGAGATATATTGTCAAAGACAATATCCAGCTTTTGATGTATAGCTGTGTATACCAAAAAATATCCAAAACTCACTTTTTAGATACTCTTTTGAAGCTAGCAACTAATATCTTCATCTCCTAAAATTCCAAAACGAACTGACCAAAAGAATGTATTATACCCTTATGATGAGTATTTTCTTAGACGTGAGACTTCAAATGAGACAATACTTTTTTCGGAATTGGTCTATTTGACAACTGTTTCATACTCAGCTCTGCATTTCATAATAGACTTAATTCAAAACGATGTATCGCGTTCAATATTCGGTCGACATATTCGCCCAATAGAGTCGGTAATTCGAGCTACTATGGAACGGTTTATATACATATTTACTCTGGTGGATAATGCGAATCCTCATAGACGCCGTAAAGCGCACACCCGAAGAAGATGATAAGAGTCTTTCCGTCTGCAATCACGCGCAACAATTAGAGCTGTTCCCATCCACTTTATGGAAGTTTTTGCGGAAGGATTTTGGTTTGCGGGCTAACAAAATCCAACTCATGTAAAAATTAAAGCCAAATAATCAACAAGAGCGTCGCACGTTGGGTGAATGGCCAACGATTCCGATTTGCACAATAAAATTTCACGATGGTCATTTGTTTGAAGTACTTTTTATAACATAATGACAAATTATAATAGAGATAAATTCTTGGCCATAATTAAATTATATGCACTTTATTACTTTTTGTCTAAAATAAATTAATGTTCATGGAAAAATGTTCTTAATAGAGTTTATCGAAATTTACTTTCGTCACACATCATCAGTGGGGTATTTTTAGAAAAGATTCTCTCTGAACCATGTTTTGTAGACATCCAAATCCAAAGAGTAGAATAATATTTTCTCTGATCCAAAAATTTTTACAATTAATTATATAAGAACGACTTTCATTCAAAAATATTATATATACATATATATACCCTGAACAGGGGTTTGTAACACCCAGAAAGAAATTAAATAGACCACATATAGAATATCAGCGCGAGTGAGTTTATTTAACCATAACCGTCTTTCTATATGTGGGTAAACTAGTCCCACGGTTTTTAAGATATCGCTCTAAAATTTCACTCACGGGAATGTTTTTTTATCATTCGAAAGAACATTCTTTGGTATATAGTTTTTGAAAATTATCTCTTTCAAATGTTGGCCGCAACTAAGTCTCAGATTGTCCATCCGTTGTGTCCAATTCCCGATGACTCCTTCAAGCATTTGTTCCAAAGCCTGAATCGAAGCGGGATTCGGGGTCCGGATAGACTTTAGATTTTACATCTAAAAAAGTTTAACGGTGTGATATCACACGATCTTTTATACCAAACGTGAAATTATCTGCTCGGCGAAATTTTCTCTTAATAAATTTATAGTTTGATGTGATATGTGGGTAGTGACGCCGTTCTGTTGAAACTAAATGTTGCCGAGATTAAGAATTTCAATTTCAGGCATCGAATACTCGGTTATCAGGCCGCGATAATGGTCGCCATTGACAGCATCATTTTTGACGAAAAATGGACCGATGATTCCACCGGTTCACATATTCATATTCACATATTTCTGGATGAAATAGCAGCTCTTGAATTTCTTCAGGTTGCTCTTCGTCCCAAATGCGGCAATTTTGCTTGTTTACATTGAGCCAGAACTGGACCTCATCGCTGATCAAAGTTTGGATCAAAAACGTCGGATCTTCTTGGAGTATTTCAAGAGTTCATAGAGCGAAGTGATATCGCTTGAGAAAATCGAACTGCTTCAGTTCTTGCACAAGCTGTATTTCATAGGCAAAGCGCCAATTCGTTCCGTATGTTAGTCCGAGTTACTGCGAACGGCGCCGAATTGACTCTCCGCGGTCTTTGAATACATTCTCAGGTACGACTGCTATAGTTTCTTCGCTTCGTGCTGGACGTGGTCTATTCGGTCGAATACGAGTATTATCCAAAATTGAATGCTGGGTCTCAAGATGGCTGATGGTGTTGTGAAAGTACGCTTAGTAGACCGATTATCAGAACGTGAATTTTCAAAATAAAGTTGTACGATTTTTAACGTTGTTCAGGCGTAGGTCTTTCCATGATGACATGCCAGTTAATACTGCACAAAAATAACATGAAAGGTTGACACGATTCACACGTGATCCGTCAGAAAAATGCTATTGAAAATAGTACCTCTGCTTGGACCACCTTTTTCATAAAATATGAACGGTCGGGATCAAGTGTTTTTATGGAACACTTTTTCGGGTTGATGAAAGAACAATCGACCAAAGACCTTATAAGAAACATTTTGTATTTGTGAAGTGTATTATAGCTTCGATGCAACCGAAATTAACGTTTTTCCTTATCTCGTCAAAACTTTGTCATATCCACTTACCAAACTCCTGCAATGTAAGACTATCGTCCTCGCTTACAAAATGCTTTAATGGCTCCAAGCGTACATCCAGCTCAAGTTCATTAATATCGCGTATGGCCGTGTCGAAAGCGCGCACCAGCTCCAATTCATTGTTGAAAAATATCACACCTAAACATATATACATATACATATGTATATAATACTTGTAATGTAGGAAAACACAAGAATTTACACAACAAAAACATACCAACTTTCACAACTTCAATATCCTTAGTGTATTGCGCAGTTTGTGCGAAAAACACAAAAGGAAGTAAAACACAAAGTGACACTCTCATTTTCACTACGCGCGCAACCTAACCTCAAAAATTTTCTACATAAAGATCAGCACTTAAAGATACGCATTTTTTTGTTTGACACAGGAACGATTTTTTTTTAATTTTTGAATATTTTTGCCATCTTTCCTTCCAGATTTTTCTGGCAAAACATTAAAGAATTAAAGAATAAATTTAATAAATATAGTATTCACAACTTCACACTTCTCTATAGTAGCTTCTTGAGGTAGAATTTATATAAATATCACTTTTTATGGCGCAATTAGTTCGTGTTAACTTATAGTTAGGCGAACCGCGAGCATCGACTTCTTTTTGTTGCTATTTTTTTATATTTATATATACACTGCTTTTATTTCACATATTTCATTGTTGTTGTTTCGATAATTTTATGAATATACTATATATATAAATATTTAAAATCCCGCGCCGTCGCCACTTATCTGCGGAAAATCCAAGCCAACCGACGCGTTCGCGTTTTAAAATGAGAATGAAATTGAAATTTTCCTTCATTTAAAAAATGAAAGAGGCCCATACAATATTTTGTATACCGGCGCGTACGAATCACAAGTCAATCTATAAGTATACAGTCCAGAAGGTGGACGCAACGGCGCTGGCGCTTGCCAACGTCAGCGTCTGTTTTGTCTACGCGAAGTCTTCGTAGGTGTTTGTTTGCCAGTCAAAATGTGTAGCCAAAAATACAAATAGACAGAAATCCCACAAAAAGATGAAATCAACACAATTTAATACATATGTATGTATGTATAGGAGTAAAATATTTTTTGGAAAATACGTCGCGATCGTCATTAGCCGCGTCGTGTTCATGCAGCTGCCCTACTTCGTCGCACCGTAAGTCTCTACCGAATTGTCTTCCGCTTGAGTGCTTTGCTTTTACGTGTATCTATATACGAGTTCAGTTTGATAAGTACTTACTTTCATAGCCCCGACGCCATTTCTGCAAGAGAAATTTACCAAAAATACAATCAAATCTCGTAGGCGAGTACGAAGACTGCACCGTTGGCTTGAACAATAACCCAAGATATTTCGTCAAATGCAAAAGCTTTCCATGCAAGCACTTGATTTCTCTCGTATCTGCAGACAACGTCCGTTAGTTACCTGCTGACGACAGCCAGATTTTCAGTACCAACCAGTACCTAACCACCTTGATAGGGTTCGAGACCCATCTAAAATCTCTGCTGCACACTCAACTGTCAATGTGTTAGTTCTAACCGCAATCGGGTTTACCACAACCACCACGATACTCTCGAGGTGCCAGTCCGCATGAGTCCGTGTTAAACATTTGCCGTACTTTGGGTCAGGCACCCGGTTGCAATGCACACTCAACTGTCAATGTGTTAGTTCTAACCGCATTCGGGTTTTAACCACAACCACCACGATACTCTCTCCAACTCCAAGTGCTCCTGCTCCCGAAACTACTACCAGTCAAGCTTCCATACTGCTCTGGACTGGTGACCAGGGTTTGGACCCCATACGCACATTATACCCACTTACCATTCACAAAAGAAACTAACCCTAAATCCAGTTAAACGCCTTCTCCGATTAAACAATTGACGCCCAAACGATCCTCACTGTTCGGCATTCCAAGTAGTGGCGATCACACCGCTAAAATCTAAACATCCAACAATCCAGCTAATCCCCATACCACCCAGACCCCTAGTGTTCAAGTACGTACATGTATACAGACAGGGGAATGTGCCTAAATCAACTCAGCTCGTCAGGTTTCCAACGTTCCAACGTTCTAATGCAGAAGAAACGATCCCATCATACACAAGATGAGATCTACTTCTACTAACGAAGTCGATTACATGGCTCCAATGAGCCGAAAATGGAATGCTGATGGGCTCCGAGTTTGTTCTTCTTAGAATTTAAAAGGTTTTATCTACATATACTACCTATCAGTACTCAATCTACAGCACTCGTCCGACCAGGCCTCAAGAGAACATATTTGCAAACGGAGTTATAGTAATTTAGTGTTATAATTCGTTGGAAAAAGTGTATAGTGCTAAAACTAGACTATGTTGAGAGACAAATTTCCATCTTTTCAAATCTTTCGTTTTTTGTAGACTAAATACATACTCATCGGACCGACCTCTTATAAGATATGTATGATTTTATCAATGTACATATGTAGGCGTGGAAGTAACGTTGGAAATATCACATGCATGGTTGTTGTTGTAATACATTTGTAGGCTGAAAGTAAGGCCAGAAGTTTTGAGCGTTGTTGAAATTAAAAAAAAAAATTATGGCATATGGCTTATAAGATATTACAAATTAGACAATTCTTTAACTTTGAAATTGAAAACACCACTTTTTATATTTCTGGGACTGTTACCAAACTTTCTTAAACTTTTGGTTCTTTTTATGTTGTTATTGTAAGTGATCACCGATGGAATTCAATAGTGTGATTGCTTTATATTTAGCTGGAAACTCACAGCTAGCAATTGTTCGTGAGCTCAAACACCTTAATGTGATTAAAGTTTTTGTTTATCGCACCATCACTCGTTACAATTATACTGGTAGTATCGCAAAACGCCATGGAGGTGGTCATCAGAAGACTGCAACGTCACGTGAGTTGGTTCGGAAAGTGAAGAAGCGACTTGAGCGAAATCCACGACGAAGTGCCCATCAAATGGCTAAAGAACTGAAAATATCTGACAGCAACATCCGACGCATATTGAAAAATGAGCTCAAGGTCAAGCCTTACAAGTTCCAAAAGGCCCATGATCTCACACCGAAGCAGCAACAAGTAAGACTTGAAAGAGCGAAGCAGTTGCTTCGCTTAGCCTAAAGCGGTCAAATTCCGAACATTGTGTTTTCTGACGAAAAAATTTCTCTAATTGAGCAATTCGTAAACTCTCAAAACGATAGGGTTTACTTGACCGACCGTTCATACGAGAATCTAAGTCATAGGTTGGTCACCAGGAAGCAGCACCCGCCACAAATTATGGTTTGGTCCGCTGTCACCGCAGATGGGCCCTCTCCAATTGTTTTCATCGAGCCTGGCGTCAAAGTAAATGCGACATGTTATCGGGAAAGTGTTCTGGAGGCTGCTTTGAAGCCGTGAGCAAACAAACATTTCGGTCGCAAACCATGGACGTTTCAACAAGACTCAGCACCGTCTCACAAAGCGCGAGTGAACCAAGAATGGCTGAAAAACAACGTTCCGAACTTCATTACGATCACACAATGGCTCTCGAATTCACCAGATGCGAATCCAATGGATGGTATTCTCTCTGGGCCATTTTGGAGAGCAAGGTTCGAAGTAAAAAATACACCAGTCTCGAGATGCTGAGGAAAGCTATTGTCCGTGAGTGGGTCAAAATACCAGCAAGTCACATTCAGGCAGCTTGCGGTTCGTTTTTTGACCGTCTCAAGGGCATACACAGTTAAGGCAAAAGATGGTCATATCGAATTTATGTTTATTTTCACACATTTCGTACTTTAAAATAAATAAAAATAATTTTCCAAACCGAATTAATGGCTTTTCTGATGCCCGACCCTGTAGAATATTGTATTAGAATGATTTGTGGAACTACGATCGATCCATGTGCTCGTACGATAACGATTCGGCTAGTAATAAAGAAGCACGTTTTCGAAAGTTTCCATTTACCTATTTATAGTCTTAGCTTCCACGTGGTTGACAATTTTGTCTACTTAGGAACCCGCTAAAACGTTCTCTTTTAAGCATCAACTGTTATTTGATTCGGTTCCTATAACTGAAGCAGGCCGATGACATTACAGTTGTAAAGAATGTTCTATGGATTATTATGGTTTACACTAATCTCCGTACTACTGTGACCTCCCTTCTTTAGAGTTCATAAGTTTAGTTTTATATTAGAGAAGACATGTCATCCCTACAATTAAGAATCATATAAAAAGGAAGCAGAAAAGTGGGATTCGAAAGATGAAGAACTAGATACAATACTCAATAAATATTGTTGCAAACCCCAAGAAAACCTCATAGAATGTTCGGGGATCGAGTACGATAACCCTAAACGGGCAAAATTATATTTGAAACCTGCAAAACAGCCATTTTATTTTTGTGAGATAAGAAGGGTGTGCTGTATTATGAGCTTCTAAAACCGGCTGAAATTATTGATGGGGAATGCTACATACAACAACTCCTCAAAGCGAGCGATTGGCGATAAACTCACGGAATATACAACTAGACACGAGACAATAATATTGCAGCATGAAAACGATCGGCCTCATGTTGCCAGATAGATAAACATTGTTTGGAAAACAACGGCTGGAAAGCTTTGCCTCACAAGCCTTTCAACCTAGGCCTTACCTCTGCTGACTACCATTTGTTCCGGTCGACATAGGAGACCCAGAAGAAGACAGAGTATTAAAAATTAGCTTCATTCATTCTAAGCCGCCAAACCTGTAACCTGAGTTAACTGTCCTTTGATGATGGAACCCACAAATTCAAGAATGATAATGCTAAGTACGCATGTAATAGTTATAGACCTAATATATAAAAGAACTTTACGGAAATTTACTAAAATTTTATATTTAACTTAGAAAAAATTAAGTACATATTTTAAATTAAATAGAGAAAAAAACCAAATCGGAAAATAATCAAATGTATTCAAAAATACTTCAAATATTAGTCATAGTAACGGCGACTGAGTACACTGCGTTCACGCTCACGCTCACGTGTCTTCGACTTAGTACGCCGTGAACGACCACTCACACGACTGTGAGAACGAGAGTGTGAACGATCAAACGAACGTTTCGAAGAGGAATTCGATGAAATTGAAGACTTTGTACTCTCCGAAATAATCGCAGGCTTTTTTGTAATCCAAAACTTTAACACAAAACACAGTTCGGCCTTAAAAGCTTGCCATGGTGTAGTCTGGAAGAAAAAAATTCCATTAATCACAATGGTTGTGTATGTATGTCTACGCTGCTACCTTTTCATTCACAGCAACCGTTTGCACATTCCACAAAAACTCGCAACATCCTATAATGAAAGACACCACCACACCGGCGCCGAGCACCAAAAACACACCACTCAATTCGATAATAGAGAGCTCATCGCCATCGGCTTCATCTTCACTAGGACATTCAGGTTTAACAGTCGGAGTCCACCAGCGATGCTTTAAATTGTAAAGTTCACCCTTCTCGCTGAGTTGCAGCAAGGATACACTCAAATTGGAACGATACTCAGCACCTGTTGGGTACAAAGGTTTTGCAACTGCATCAAACAATATCAAAAATTCATTGGTTACATTACCTAATGGTACCGCTAAAGCGTAATGCTTCTCACTAAATTGACTACCAACTTGTTTTAGATGACAATCCCGTTCAATATTGTACGACAATGTTGTCGTTTCCATAAGAAAAGCATAACTGCCATTACCTTTACGTACACGATCGACACCTTCCTTATTACTCGATGTGAAGGCTGATGGCTTGAAGCTGATCATTTGATTCCATGCTCGTTTGTATTCAGTCTCATTCGATTCGGAAAAGAAAACCGATGTACTGCCACCAGCTAAAGTGCCATACTTAACCTTATCCTGATCGATAAGACTCTCAAGACTGTCAAATTCGCTCGGCAGCTTATTGTTGGTTAGCGACGCAGCCAAATTGGCGATGTAAGCATTGACCATCATCAATGTGAAGAACCACCACATACTGCTGAGTATGCGCATCGGTGGGCCTCTGTAGAAAGCCAAATGATTTTTGAATACTATTTTTTTATTGATTTTTTTTTTTTTTGAATTTAATGTGTGTTACTCACTTCGGTAGTATGTCGCAACCCTGTTGCATAATAGAACCAATCATCAACCAAAAAGAGTTTGAATTATTCCATATATTTTCGAGTTCTTCGGGATCGGAATCAGCTGGATTCGGATTCGTCCACTCATGATGTGAGAAACTAGAAAATTACATTGTAAATGGAACATTAAATTGAGAAATGTTGTAGAACTTTAAACCTTCCTTAAATTATATACTTAGTAGTAGAAAACTGCTATACTATACTAGAGAGGTATCACGACAAATAACGGTTATGCAGAGAGCAGTACAAGAATCAACTTTAGTCAAAACCTTTCGAGCATTAGTTATGACGAAATACTAACCAGACGAATCTGACTCAATTGGCTTAGCCGACGACATCGCGGCAGTTATCATAGCCCGGGGCACGGATTAAGTCCGAAAAATCTAAAACAGGTCATGATAGTATGAACGCAAGCATGGCTTGACTAAACAGTCTTCGGCTCGCTACAGGGCTAATACTAATCAAATTTCGAAAATGCATTAGTAGTTTTCGTGGATTGTTCGAAGGTAGACGTCGCTGAGGAGTCGTTCTGCAACTACTAAAAACTTAATTCAGCGAGTTCTAATCTGACTGATAGAAAGAATCGTATTGCTCCCAGTTTTCATTTATTTTTGACTGCTATAGGAATCTTAATGGGTCATTGCAGCAGTATGTTTCGATCTGGAGGAAATGGGTAAAGCATATTTTCTATGCAACTTTTGAAAGATATAGAATTATGCGGTCTAACTTATGACAAAGCCGAATATCAAAGAAATAGCAAAAACGTTATCGATTGCCGTCTGCTGCTGTAGAGAAGCTATTCGCAAAAAGAGGGGGTCTCTCAGCGAAAGGGGTTCTTTGGCTCTACCACGCCATAACCAAGTCCATTATATTCTATGGAGTCTTTATGTACTGGAGGGCTCTAGAAAAGACCATACTTGCAAAGAAACTCGACGGCGTTTAACGGGCGGTGCTCGTCAGCATATTTGCTGCAACAATGTCCACTCCAAGCATGGCAGCTAACGTCATCTTGCACATATTGACCGTAGACATCGTTGGTAGGTCTATGGAAAGTTGCTAGAGAGTCTGGGTTCCTACAAGAACACGTGACTGAACACTCGTTTTCCAATCCTCACTCACTTTGACTTCTTATCGGACCAACTGGATCATGGAGTCGCCAAACCGAACTCAGGTGGCTCCATCTCTACCCATATACTCGCAAGGGAGTTATGAGTGTGAAGAAGCTGTTGGAGGAGAGGGGCAGTGAGCTTCTTTACGGATGGGTCAATGCTTGGTGAGAGAGTTTGTGGAGAGGTTTACTGTCAGGAGCTCTTTATCAACTCCAGCAGAGAAATGATCATCCACTCATATAGAAGAGCGACTAATCTAGCCTTGAACTCATTTACAGTGCATTCAGGGCTGGTCAAAGACGATCTTACCTTGCTTTCAATAGCATCGAGCATATTTGTGATAAGACTGATCTGGATGCCAGACCACAGCGGACTCGCAGGAGACTGTAAAGCTAGCAAGAAAAAGCAACCCACCATTGGTACATGCGCTATCGCAAAAGCCTTTTGGCCCAAAATCGATCGCAAGAAATCTAGTGATCTCTTTGGTCTCTGTGAGGCTAGCCACTCCCTTGCTTTGGCGTCCACGCAGTAAGGCTAGGAATCCTACCAGATGCCATCTGCAGAAGCTGTATGGAAGAAAATGCGGTTAAAACAACTAAACACTGCCTTCTTGATTAACCCGGGTTTGAAGGTCAGGACTTGAGACACTTGGGAGCGCGGACATACCACGTCTACTTTTATTGGCTACTAAGCGGTTTATAAGTTCGAACACAGCAGCTCTTCTTTTCTATGGCCTCACAAAGTACTACGTATAGTTGTGCGATCTTTGATCAGCCATCTTACCTAACCTAACTTATGACTATAATATATTTTATATTTACTACGGTGAAGAGTTCAAGGGTTTTTGTGGAGCTCTTAAAGGATGTTGTAGTCATTTAACAATGTCGTTATTTGCTGTTGTCGGTACCTATCCTCGAAACGTTTTGAAGAATTATTACGATTAAGGGATTTTTTGGAAAAGAGTTACGTGTAAATTTTGAAATTGAGCTTTACTGCCTGTAACGCAACTCACAAATTTCACTTTAGCACTAAAACTTACCGCGCTAATATTACAAATAGCAACGTCATAATCAGCTGTGTCAACATCAAATAGTACCACACCTCTTCGGCGAAGGGTTCCAAAAATGCAAATTCATTCTTAGCTTCCGGTGGTCTTTTATAATACAGTATGCTAATACCCAATTGCATGAAAGGCACCGTAAAATCGACTACCTGACGCCGAGCCTGAGTAATTGTTATATCAGAGATAGCGATTTGTGCTTGCTGAAAATCGAAGAAAACTTATTTATTACACTGCATAATTAAAAAATAAAAAAAATACTCTTTACATGATCAATTAAACGCCGTATCATGCCATCCCACTCTCCTGTTTCCGGATTCAGCTTTCCTGTACGACTTTCAATTAAGAATTCATATTCGAAACCCATTATATCTGAGAGCTTTTGTATCAAATCCACTGCATAGCCTTCGTATCGCTCCATACCACGTAAATTTTCATAATCTTCTCTAAAAAGTTTTTCGGAAATAATATTTTTTTCGATACAACAATGCAGTCGATCGGACAAAACTCACTTCAACATGAAATAGGGCGCCTCGAAGCGTGTTGTCACTATAAACTTTTTACGCTCTAATGAGAAATCGGGCGTAGTTGAAGAACTACCGGTGCCAAATTGAATCGAAGTTGGCGGTGAGATTGTGCCATCCGACTTCCAAACAGCTAAGATTTCATTGGTGGTGGGTTTGTAGATCTCCAGGTTGAATTGTGTGCGTTGACCGTTTTCGTCGATTTTAAGATTTTCCGTTTTAAAGGGCGGTTCAACGTCATCTTCGGAGATCTGTAAACAAATGTAGAGATTTGTGTACGTATAAATATGAAAAAATCAATTAACTATAATAAACTCGACTTACAGACTTCATTTTGCGCACAATTTGGCGACCAATATACCAAGGCCGACCGAACTCAAACTCGCAACGCCTTTGTGGTTCCGCATATGACCTTGCTTTGGTAATTACATTTCTGGCGGCATTCGCAAATAACACGACAGCGTCGAACATTAAAACCGGTAATAAGACCTGATTTTGAAATATTTCCTGTAAATATTTTGAGAAAATTTTTAAGGTTATATTTTCCGAAATCTGTTCTCAAACACTTTCAATTAAGATCAGAACTCAGTAACTAAGTATATTATAAGTACTGATATATTTAAACATGCTCACATCGATTGGCCGTAAGCGCGTCTTCTTTCGCCGAAAAGGATTCTCATCGACTAACTTTAATCTCACAGAAGTTATATTCGCCCTGTAACCGGAATCATACATGCTTTGCAATGGCGAGTTATGCGTATTTAAGTGAGACAAGAACAAGTACTAAAAAACAAAAAAATTTAAACAAACATAAGGTTCAGTTATGAATATATACGGAAGTATACCTTAAACGAACCCAACATCTTGAATTCCTTTGCAGTCAACACCAATTCTTGCAACGAATCCGCCTCGCAATCGAGTATGACTTTATGTTCATGAAAGGTCTCACTAATCTCTTTCCAAAGTACACGTAAATCACTTTTATAATCCTCAATGTAGCGGATTTTTATTTGTTCACTATTCAAGGGATTGATATTCATGAGATCTTGTAGGCGAGCGAGTCCTAGAAAATAAGTGATGGTAAACTTTGTAATAAATATTTATATGTAAAAATGTGCTAATATAAAATAAAACAGACAGGCCCTTAATTCAATTAACACTTATAGCATTAGAGAAATTATTTTAATTGACTAAATTTGTTCACAAAAATATCTATAGAATGAAATAACATTACAACGAAAGTCCAATAAACAACATACATATATGATTCGATCTATAACTACATGATAAGTCAACTGAAAAGTCGCGGTCTAACCTTCAAAAGGCGCGGCCTAACAAATCACCCAAGCCGAAGGAGATACCGGAGCCGGAGTATACCCGAACTCTGGAAAAAGCAACGGCTGGTACTAATCAGTAAGGGGAAAGAAGATCCCAATTCGCCATCAGCATACCGTCCACTATGCGTGCTTGACTTAACGGGAAAGCTCTATGAATATTTAAGTAAGCCCAGCCTCGCGGCTATCAACAAAGCTGGAGGACTCTCCCCTAGACAACACGGCTTTAAACCCGGCAGATCAACTCTATTAGCTATAAAATGTGTCAGAAAAAGTGTAGAAGCCGCATAGCGTAGATGGCATAAATACAAAAGAATAGTGTTGCTGGCGACTTTGGATGTCCGAAATACCTTCAATATCGCTAGATGGATGGATATTATCGACGCTCTTGAAAAAAGCTTTAAAATCCCCGACTACCTCAGAGCTGTAGTGCGGAGCTACATTAGTAACAGATCAAACTACACAGGCGTCAGCACCAGGATCCATTCTAAGCCCAGACTTGTGGAACATCAGCTACGACGCTATACTAAAACTTGAGCAGAGAAACGTACTTAACACAGCACGAGACACAGAAGAAGCGCGGGTACAAGTCCAGCACACCGCAGGAAAGAAAGCGAATTGGGGTTTTAGAGACTTGTAAGTGGCACATATCGTTGCTGTGATGACAACACTCATCTTTCCTCTCGAGCCCAGTTTTGTCCATAAACAATGACGACGATTGATTATTCCGAGTTGATTTTTCTATTGTTTCAAGCTGTTCAAGCATAATTAACCCGAGTTTTTCCATCGATATGTGATAATGGATGAAACAAGGTTCCATCTTTTCGCTTGAAAAACGGTAGCGAAAAGTTGCAGAGTCGCTATAATCAGTGTATCACCCTTGAAGGAAAGCAAGTTGAAACAAAAACAAATTTTACCAAAATTATTATGGTAGACCGGAGACTTTTCAGTTGATATTATTTCAGTTCTTTTATATTCGTGTTGTTTGCCAAGAGATGGTGTAACTTAACGTGTTCATACTGCAAACATGCATTGGAAACTACTCTTCTTGTGGGTCTTTTTCAGTATACTTCTGTGATAAAAAAGTGAAGTGAATTTGTTTATAAATTTTAAATTCTTTATTTATTCTTTCAAATCAATTTCATCCTCTTCAAAGTGAGGGCCGACCGATAAAACACACTTTCGCCAACGCTTTTTCCAATTCTTGAAACAGTTGGTAAACTAATTTTCCAGTATACTTAGCTTTCAAAGACCTTCGTCTATTCGTGTTTTGTCTTCACAATCGGGTTAAAACGGTGTCCCTGCAGTATAGCCTTCAAGAACTGCTTCAATTCGAGCTATATCTTCACAATCGTGTCGAAACTGTGTCTCTTCATTGGCCTTTTGAGTTTGCTGAATAGCCAGAAGCAGAACGATATTAGTGGACTTTTTTGTACCGGTTCTTCTATAGCGCGTTCTTGGCACGCTAACCAGATAACCGAATAGGCCAAAAGTGGTTTGCCAAGTTTAGAAGTGGCAATTTTGGATTCGAAGAGATAAAACATCCTAGGTGGCGAAAAAGTTTCAAAATGAAGAAGTGCCAGCATTACTAGATGAGGCTTCCAAAACACAAAAAGGTCTCGCAGAATATTTGAGACACACGCAAGCAACCATTTCAGAACGTCAAGATTCGTTGAAAGGCGATTTCGCATGTCAAAAATACTGATGGAACGCTAAAGAAGTAACATTTTTTCCATCGGCCTGAGCCTTATCTCACTAAATAGTGAGATATGAAGGGCTTCCAAAACCGTATGACACCAATAGTGGAACACCTTGCCGACAACAGATCATCAAATTGCAACGAATGATTCGCGAAACTCGCTCGAATTTTGGGACTGGGTACGATACAATAATTTTCAATCTAACAAAGCGCAGCCTCATATCATATCATCAAGACCGGCTAAAAACTATTTGAAAAACAGCGGCTGAAAAGTTTTGCCTCACATCTTAACCCAAACCTCCCTTCCAACTTGCATTTGTTCCGTTCGTTTTAGAATGTGCTCAGTGAAATACGGTTCATATTGTATTATACAGAGCTTGAGTCGTTCTTGGGCGCCAAGCCAGCACAGATCTTTCCATTGATATTAGAGATCTCAATTAAATTAGTAAATAATAGTTAGTTAGCGATATTTAATATATTATTAATAATTCTTAATTTAGTCAATTAATAATTTTTCTATATGTATAGCGTTTTTTACCCTCAATTAAGAAGAGACTTATATTATGTTCTAGTTTGAAAATTGTATTCTGTTATTTCAGTCCACTCACCAATCTTTGTTTCATAAACAAGCGTAAATTGTTGCCATTCATAATTTGATTTAATTATGCTGTAATAAGCCTTTGAGATCATCGAAACTGACGGTGCCACATTGATGGTCATTCTGTTGTTAAGGCGATCTTGAGTTGGCGACTCAATTCTCCAGTCAAATTCCATGTGCGGTATACCGGTGGCATTGGCTATAACCGCAACAATATCTGAAAGATAGACGAAAATTTTATAAATAAGCGAATTCACTCGGAAATTACTTAATTTCATTTAGTTTTTGATTATTGTACACAAGCAATTTAATTATCTTTCCAACAAGCTAGTCGCAATTTTATTGCTGAGGGTGCTTGCAAGTCTTACATTATGTACGTAAGTGTGGTATGTACATTTCTCATATTTTTCGTCGTATTTTACAACACTCACCAGTAGACGTCTTTGAACTTGGTCCGAAAATAGCAACAACGCCATCTGAAATCAGTTCACATGCTGAAATATTTGGAAGAGACACATATGTATGTCAGTGATTTTAATTTAATGTGAAATTTAAACAAAAACGGAATTTTAATAAATATGCTCTGAGAATATTTCAACTAAAATTGTAATAATAAAATATCTCTGGTTTTGTTTAAATATTAAATAAACATCTAAATATGAAAATTACCAGAGTATAACCTAAATACTACCATAAATATAATTGAAACTAAATAATTCTATCACGCAAAAACAATTATCCCACAACATTTCGTTGAACGCTTTGACTTCTTCAGAAATTGAATACTTTATTTGAAAAAAGCCTTAGTTTTGGAAATGTAGTTTTAAAGAAGGAATACTACGCATAAAACAGATGATCCAAGTAGAGGCACTTTTTTCAAAAGTTTTTTTTGACAGATCACGCTGGAGTCATGTAAAGTTGTCATTTAATTTTTGTTCAGTATTGTTTGACATTTCATGAGAAAAAGACTTACAAAGACTTACACCTGAACAACGTTTACAAATCGTTTAACTTTATTATGAAAACTCACGTTCTGTAAAGAATGTATTTCGCGCGTTTTGCTCAACTATTGGTCAACATAATCGGCCTACTAGGCGTTCTATTAGCAACACCATCACCCATCTTGAGACCCAGAATTCATTATTGGATAATTTTCGACCGAACAGATCACATACAGCGCACAGTGCAAAAAAATTTCGCTGCCGTAAATGAGAGTGTACACGAAGAACGTGGAGAGTCGGTTCGGCGCCATTCGCAGCAACTCGGACTGATGTTTGGAACGACTTGTCGCATTTTACGTCGAGATCTTAAATTGGAAGCGTGCAAACTAACTATAGCTTGTCTAAGAACTAAAGCCGCTCGACCTTCCCAAGCGACATCACTTGGCTCTATGGGCTCTTAAAAAGTTCCAAGAAGATCCGACGTTTTCAAGCCAAATTTTGTTCAGCTATGAGGCACATTTCTGGCTCAATGGGCATGTAAACAAGCAAAATTGCCGTCTTTGGGACGAAGAAAACCTGAAGAGATTCAAGAGCTGCCATTTCATTCAAACCAAGATCCATCCGCAATTTTTTCATAAATAGATGGACTTATTTGTATATTCCTCGATACTCTCCTCCACAGCTGCAATAATGTTGCGCATTGTACGGCATCCACGAGAGTCAACGTGATGTGAAATCAATCCATGGTTGCGCGAATTACCGACTCTGCTGACGTTATGTCCACCGAATATTGGACACAGTGACCGGAAGTCTGTTCACTGTCAAATGACAAGCCTAACTAAGTACAGGCCAAGTAACAGCTGTTAAAGAAACCAACTCCGAAAAGAGTATTCCCTCATTGAAAACTACACGTCTAAAAAATCACCATCTATTACCGGTGATAACATGTTAGCTAAAACTTTTATACTTTATTTAGACAAAACTAACGTTTATGAGTAATTATCTTGTTTTTTAATTAGTTATACAATTTTTTTTTATTATTTAGTTATTATTTTATAATATTAATATACTCACTTAACTGCTGCAATATGAAACTATCATCGCTGGGTACAAAACGTTTTATCAGCTGAAAACTTAAGCCAAACAATTTGTTATTATTTATCTCAAGGAATGCCTCATCAAAGCTCAGCTCAATTTCGTATTCATCGCGAAAGAAGAGAACACCTGAAACAGGAAGAGAAAAAATTTAGATGAGTAAGGCAAAATCGGGCTTTCTGCTTTGAGAAACATCAAAATGAATAAACATCCAGATAAAAACAGATTCTATTTCCTAAAATCGAGAGAAAACATTTCGCCGGTAAAGTTCAATTTTATATTGAGGTGTATCACTCTGAGAGGTATTGACGAAAAATTATTAAAAAGAGTATTGTTTTTTTATTATCTCGTTTGTCCAGATACATATGTATGTATCTCTAGAGACACATGCATTTTTTTTAGGTTTCTTCTATTGAACCTGATGCATTATGGGGTGCCAAGAAGACACAAACCATGAAATTAATCGCATACGCGCATGACTTTATAGTGGTGGAAGTGGATAAACACCTAGATGACCTACGGTGCTAATGCAATGAGTGCATAAACGATCTGCGCCAATGTTTTAGAACTGGCTGAATACATGACAGAGGTCTAGTACTAGAACGTAGATGAAGGAATATCTCTAAACATAAGGAAATGTAGGATTCATTCACACCCACAATGAAAATATGGATGTAATGTTAAACTCAAGGCGCAAATTTAAAGTGCACCTAGAATACACTTCAGGCAAGCCGACTGAAATCCTGAACCAAAAAAGTGGAGGGAGTCAAAAGCTTTACAATGTGTCAACAGTTATAGCAATCCTCACTCAAAGGACGGTACACCAATAAACAGATCGTGAATAGACAATAAATAAATCCACTGAGAAATTAAACTCTATCGGTAAAGCGGCAGCCTTAATCATGACAAAACTGAGACATAATGCGTCCGTCAGGCCGTATCATAGAGTAGACTTAGGTGTCTTATCATTTTAACGAAGTAATACTTAATCAGATGGTTCCGTAAGAGAGACTTGAGGTATCCGGCTTTTTATGCTTGACCCTACTTAAAACAAAAAAGATAATAAGATCGGTTAGGTTTGTCCGGTAGGCCATGAGCCACGCATTGCCCACTTTTGGTCCTTTGCCTTTGCGATATCACATGAAGTTCAGTTACTAGATATTAGGAGACCCCAGATGCTTACGGCGTAGCCTAGCCAATGCTTGACAAGTGCACAAGAGATGGTTCTTTGTTTCCCTGATGCCTAAACATTTCCTGCAGTCTTCTCGGTATGCCAGCCGCATTCTGCGGGCATGTGTCACCACTAAAAATAATAATTACAATCAGTAGAAAAGAGCCTCTACTAGGTTTCATATATGAGAGTGAAAGAAAATTATGAAAGCCGTTCGAAATTTAACAGAACCGGATCGGCTTTGTGATATTTTTTTTTTAATGATATACAAATTCCTCATAGTTATTCCGCAAAATATCTTGGACTCGATATAAATCGATTAAATTGGAAAAATCATATTAAAGCCTTGACAAAGAAACTCAATATAAAAACAAAAAAAATGTTACTGGCTGCTTGAGAGAAAAACGCAGCTTAGTTTGGAGAACAAAGTTCAACTTTACATACAAGTATGCCCATACAGGTTGGGTACCGCACGCCAATCATATGTATATTGAAAATCTTCAAGGATAACAGCCTAAAACGCTTACAATTAATTGATAATGCGCTTTGGTTTGTTGTCATTGAGTAAATTCATAAAGAAGTAAACATTATATAAAAATTTAAAAATGAAATTCGCAGATAAGTGGAGATGGTCATACAAATGTTCTGGCAATAGCCCTACTACATATACGAGTATTATAGCAATACAGCCAGACTTACATGAAACCATATCTCTGGTGAAGCTTGAATACCACAGACTACGGTAAAATTGTTCACCTAGTATTGCTATCCAAGAATCGAGCCAGTTTTCGATGACGTCTTTTGAGTGGAACTGTTTCTGAGCCAGATCATGTGGTATCGAACAGAAAAATAATAACAAGTAGGACGGTGCAATATCCAGGTTATATGGCGGGTGGGATAGCCTTTTCATGCAAGCGTTTCCAGGTAGGTTTTAACGGGTTTGGTAACGTGAACTTTGTCATGCCGCCAAATCTGTTAATGAGGTCATAAAGAACCTAAGTTTCTTATTTCTGAATCATTACCAGCGCACGTAGTCGCTTTGAAATGACTTGACTGGCCTCTTCCAAATGGCTAGGTGAAGTTTATCACGTTTCGGATACATCAATAGTTAACAACAAAATCTTTACATAAAAATACATAAGATGAAAGCTGAAATAGTTTAAGGGAATAGTCCCCTCTAAGTCAAAGCACCTCTCTGTACAAGTTTGTTTTTGATTCATTGTAACAGGTCAATTCAAAAGTCCCCGGTCTCCACATAGATGGGGCTACTAATGGAATTATAGACATATGATTTTTAGTTAACCCATACTTTCAAAAAGTATTTGACAGCTGTCGGATCATTAATTTGTGAATTATATCGCATTTAGTGAAGTAGCTTTAGTTATTGTGAAAAAATGGATAGAAAGGAAGTTGATAAAATACTACCACTTTGAAAGGGAAAAATACAGTTGAAGAAAAACCTAAGCTTGATGATGAGTTTGCGGACAAATCAGCCATCAAGGGTTTGTATGTGAAGCTTAGACATGGTGAAATGAGCACCGAAGATGTTGAACGCAGTGGACGCCCAAAAGAGGTTGTTAACGACTAAAATAACAAAAAAATCCACACAATAATTTTGGATGACCGTTAAGTGAAGTTTTTCAAGTTTATAGGTATTCTAAAGATATAAACTAAATGTGTAAATCATATTATTCACGAATATTTGGATATGCGAAAGCTTTCTGCAAAGTTGGTGCCGCGCGAGCTCACTTTTAACCAAAAACAACGACGAGTTGATGATTTGAAGCACTATGTAGAGGTGCTCAATCATAATAAACCCGAGCTTTTGCGTCGATATGTGACAATCGATGTAACATGGTTCAACATTTTTCTCTGAAGTCCGATCGACAGTGATCCGGGTGGACTGCACACGACGAACCCACTCCAAAGCGTGGAAAAATGCAACAGTCGGCTAGCAAGACATCTGTATTTCAGGATGTGCTTGGTATAATTTTTATTGACTGCCTTATTGGATCGCTTAAAGGACGAAATCGCCGAAAAACGGCCGCATTTGAAAACAGTGAAAGTGCTTTTTCGCCAAAACAATACACCCTGTCACTAGACAGTGAAGACGGTGGCAAAAATCCATGTATGGGGATACGAATTGCTTCCGCATCCACCGTATTCTCCACATTTGGCCACCAGCGAGTATCCGTTGTTCTCGTATTTAGAATTCCGACAAATCAAAACACCAACAAATCAAGAAAAGGTGGCCTTGTTCGTTCGATGCCGGTCGCGTTCAGGATCATAACTCTTAGTCAATAGAATTATATTTCTGTGCTTCGATAGAAATAAGTGCGGACAAGGTAAAATATTTTTCACATGTCGGCATTTTGGTTTGTCCGTGTTTTGATTTGTCGGCATTTTGAACTTTGGTATTTTAAGTGTATCCCGTCTCAAATTTTGTATTTATAACCAAATTTCGTGTGCAAATTCGTAGCGAATATTCAGTTTCATCAAAAACACAAACCTACGAGTGATACAAAGTTTTCAAAGACGGTTTAGAGAACGTTGAAGACATGCCTCGTACTGGACGAGCTTCGATCTCTTCAATTGATGAAAATATTAAAGAAGTGAAGGATATGGTGCTTGTAAATCGTCAGGCAAGTGTTAGAGAGATGGCAAGAGAGCTCGACATCCCTTGCGAGTCCATTCGAATGCTTTTGGTGGATATTTTGTGTGTAAGAAACTATTTTTTCAAAAAGTGTACGATTGTCACCGAATTTAAAGCCAAAAAACGCAATGAACACCATCGATCAATCACCGTATTCACCAGATTTGGCTCCGTGTGATTTTTTCTTTTTTCCCAAACTGAGATCACCGCTCCGTGGAAGCCGTTTTCAGTTGATCGGAGAGATAAAACCAAATTCGCTGAAGGAGCTGAAGGCCATCCCATGAATTGCTTACTAAAAGTGTTTTGAGGACTGGAAAAATAGTTAGTATCAGAGTATTACATCTGGTGGGGATAACTTTGAAGGCGACAAAATAAATATGCATGATATGCGTTTCATTTACAATTTCCGGATACGTTTTGCCAAAAAAATGTCTTTTACTATGGTAGGGCGGAGACTTTTCAATTAACCTGTTACTTGCTAACTGTGAAACTTCTTTTTTATGATTGATCTATATCAATTCGACAATTTTGACTCGTTTACATAATATTACATTCCAAGCGCAATATTAAAAAACATTTTTTTTTTAAGATTTTCATTGTAAATCTATCTTCGCTCAGCTTTATTACCAACTTTCACTTCAATATCGCCATTATTGGTGTATTCATGCGTTAGCTTAACGGCGATCAGCAGCAACAACGACACGAAAATGTTGCTAAAACGCATTTTTCTTAACCGTTTAATGGCGTTTTACCGTTAACCGATATTTAGTTAGACATTCATAAAGTATGCCAGCATTTTACATAAGCACTTTTATGAAAATTTTGTATTCACTTCGAACACATGTTTTTTAACACTTCCACTGATTTTTTCACAAAAATATTACGTAAAAATAAATTAATTGCAATTTTATAAAATATTTATGTATTTATTTTTCGGTATTCCATTTATTTTTGGGCGACTTTTTCACTTCACTTCACATTACTTATTGCCAACGCGGTCGCGACCGTCACCGCCTCCATACGAAAACACACTCGAAATATTTTTGAATTTGTACCAGCCAGCATCCAGTCGTGGAAGAAATTTAGCGCACACTGAGCATGGCGACGACAAGGAAATGTGCACATACACACATGCATACATAAGTATGTTACATGCACACACATAACGACACAGTAAGTATTTCATAACTTCAGATCTCCCACTTTGCGGCCAATGCCGCTGCGGCGACTGCTACGCTACTGTCTCTTCGAAATTTCAGGCTGAGAGCGCAACAAGAAAATAATAATTATTAAAAATAAGCATTTTCTTTATAAAACAAAAGTATATATTCTATTCATTAAAAAATGTGTGCTTCCTGCCATTAGCGCTGCGCGCTTTCACAATGGCTTTGCTGTTTGTCATTATTGCTGTTGTTGCTGTCAAAATGCCGCACGACGTGTTTGTTGTTGTTGACTGTCGGTATGACTTTTTTTCACGAGCTGTCGCTTTGCTTCGTAGCAATAAATATTTGTTTATATTTGTTATGTTTGTGTGTGTGTGTGTGTGGAAACACAAAAATACAAACAACAACAAGTAAATATGGATGCACTTAAATTCATACCGGACAATGTTGATATTTTGGAAAAGCCACAACGCGCACCACCACCGATCCGCGCACGGTTTTGGCCTCCAAACATACACACACACACACACACACTCTTACATACTCTCCGTTACAGAGTGTGTGACATACACGCCCCCATCGGTGCGCGATCTTCAGCACTCGTTTCCAGCTAGTAGTGTTGTTGTGACTGTCGTTTATTGTCGTTTGATGTGTCGCGCTTTCGTTAAATGAAAAATACTAACAACAATCAAGGCGAAATTCCACTTTGATGTCGTGGCAACGGGAATATGTGTATACATAGGTATATACGTTCAGCGTCGATTTGCGATTTGTTTACTTCCCGGCAACAATTTGTAGCTCGTACCACGTAACACTTTTTGTCACCTCTCTAATTCAAGTTCGTGACGCGTGTTCGTGCGCTGAACTTGTGCTCACTAATTAAGGCGCACGCCGAATGTGAAAATTAAAAAAAAAAAATCGATTTTTATTTTTCGATATTTTCTAAAAAATTTAATCGATATCTCTAATATATTTTGACTCACAGCCTTCTAAAGTGTAGCCGTTCAGTTCAATGAGCTCCACCAGTTTATTTCTTTGTCTTTGTCACTATAACCGTGTGTCGGTCTGCGCCGAAAACACGAAACTTAACCAATTGACGATAACCTTTGCGAGGTCACGCCAGTTTTTCATCTCTGAATTGGATGCGCGGCGGCCTAACTTCCGTTTTTCTGCCATGGGTATCGAATCGAAGCAGCTTTTCTCTGGAGCATCATCTTCCAAGCGAACATCATGGCCCAACCAGCGCTTTCATTGAACTTTTATGCGCTTAACTACATCCATGTCGCCATCTGGCTCATCCAGTTCATTGTTCCATCTTCTTCGATACCCATTGCTCACGCAAACGGCTCCAAAGATCTTGCGAAGGACAGTTCTCTCAAATGCTCCAAGTGCTTTCTCATCTCTTGTCGTCGTCGTCCATGTTTCTGCGCCGTAAAATAGGACGGAAATAATAAGAAACTTATAGTGTGTAATTTTTGTTCAGCAAGAGATTGATTAATTGTCCACACATTTCAAAGTAGCACCTGTTGGCGAGAGTTATTCTGCGCATGATCTCCAGACTTAGAGTTTATAATGGTGGAATTTATGCTGGTTCCAAGATTTACAAAGTCACTAACTTTTTCAAATTTGTAGCTGCCAACTATGATGTAGTTTCCCAAACTCGAATAATCTTTGTGTGTGGCCTCTAGGTACTTTGTCTTTCCTCATTCACTACAAGATTCACCTTCTTCGCATCTTGAAAAGGCTGCGCTGTTGTTAAGGAGTACGAGTAAGGAGTGTTTGCATATCACCAGTAGTATTATATAAAGGGTGATTTTTTTGAGGTTAGGATTTTCATGCATTAGTATTTGACAGATCACGTGGGATTTCAGACATGGTGTCAAAGAGAAAGATGCTCAGTATGCTTTGACATTTCATCATGAATAGACTTACTAACGAGCAACGCTTGCAAATCATTGAATTTTATTACCAAAATCAGTGTTCCGTAATCCGCTTTTTTATCGACAAATTTTGTTCAGCGATGAGGCTCATTTCTGGTTGAATGGCTACGTAAATAAGCAAAATTGCCGCATTTGGGGTGAAGAGCAACCAGAAGCCGTTCAAGAACTGCCCATGCATCCCGAAAAATGCACTGTTTGGTGTGGTTTGTACGCTGGTGGAATCATTGGACCGTATTTTTCAAAGATGCTGTTGGACGCAACGTTACGGTGAATGGCGATCGCTATCGTTCGATGCTAACAAACTTTTTGTTGCCAAAAATGGAAGAACTGAACTTGGTTGACATGTGGTTTCAACAAGATGGCGCTACATGCCACACAGCTCGCGATTCTATGGCCATTTTGAGGGAAAACTTCGGACAACAATTCATCTCAAGAAATGGACCCGTAAGTTGGCCACCAAGATCATGCGATTTAACGCCTTTAGACTATTTTTTGTGGGGCTACGTCAAGTCTAAAGTCTACAGAAATAAGCCAGCAACTATTCCAGCTTTGGAAGACAACATTTCCGAAGAAATTCGGGCTATTCCGGCCGAAATGCTCGAAAAAGTTGCCCAAAATTGGACTTTCCGAATGGACCACCTAAGACGCAGCCGCGGTCAACATTTAAATGAAATTATCTTCAAAAAGTAAATGTCATGAACCAATCTAACGTTTCAAATAAAGAACCGATGAGATTTTGCAAATTTTATGCGTTTTTTTTTTAAAAAAAGTTATCAAGCTCTTAAAAAATCACCCTTTATTTAGAGTAGACAGTGCCACTGCGATTCAAATTAGCGGCACATATCACTTTTTCAAGCATTAGATTAAAAAAACGCACGAAAAAGCCTGCCTAAAACCTCGTTTAGCTCAAAGTCATTCTTCATAGCTATATGAGTTTCGCAGGAGTAAAAAGTTTAGACATGGCAACAGCTCTGTCAATAGCGACTTTGAAATCAACGTGTTGGGTGTCGATCTGTTAGTCAAGGTTTAGCAGCAGAAACATGCATATCATATTCAGTCAGCTCAGCCGGTAATCCATTGGTCCTGGGACTTTGATGTATGTATGTAAATGTATGATGATGAATTGCTGTTCTCTTTGACTAGCTTGACCGCCCTTTATTGCCGCCTTACTGCCGGAGTAAATGCTTAACTCCCAGATGACTTTGCAGCAGTACTTCTACCGCCACCATAAAAGCCACCATAATAGTTTGAAAAACAGTGGTAACCCAACCTCCCCTCCTAGATTTTATCTATCTGCGAAAACGCTCACTGTGCTTCTTTTCCAGCGACTTCTCCCTATCCAAAATACTTGATGGTCCGCTTCCTGTAGAATATTCGGAAAATCAAGTTTCCAGTTACTACCAAAGATTTCGTTTTTTTTAGCATCTTCAGAGCATGGAGCAGAGTATCGAAGAAGACTCGAGTGAGGCCATCCGCCATGACATGTTAAAAGTTGGACGACCATCAAGCGCATCGCACGATCAATTTATTGAAGGAAAGTTTTAGTGATCGCATTATCTCGCGTGGTGAGCCTGTGGCATGACCTCCAAGATCGAGGAATTTATTCAAGCCAGCCATGGCGGTAATTTTTAAACTTTATTATAAAACTAAATTTGAGGGCATAACATTACATAATATGCGTTTTATTTCGTCTCGAAAATTACATGTCTAAAGACACCCTTAATAAGGTTTAGAATCATCTTAAGCTCTCTGACTGTGCGCTCAATACTAGTATATTTACACTAGCATCAAGTTACTACATACATAATAAAATTGGTAAGCCACGACGGTATTGCAGGAAAGTGTAACGCTGATGAGCTTGCTAAGACGGGTATTTCAGGTTTAATAACTGCGGAATGGTAACGTGCAAGAGCTCCATTGGCTTCTTGTGGTTCACTACTGGATTCTTGGGACTCAGGCCTACTCAGCAATCGTTGGTCAACTACTAACAACCGGGCAGTCGGAATGCTTTTCTGGCCCAGGGTGAATCTTAAGAGGTCTAATGAACTCTCGCTCTCAGCAAAGTCCACATTTCAATGGTTGTAAGAGTTCTAACTAGGCACTGTCCGATCGGGATTCTTACGACAAGATTGAACATCTCATCTAATACTAGCTTGATCAGCTGTTTAGAAGAAGATGAGATAGAATCATATCAACACTTCCTTCTCGAATGTGCCGCGTTTGCCAGATTACCTATACAGATTTGTGATAGGTTCATGGCGCTTTGACGATAGTTGATACCCAACTATGGGAGTTTTTCATCTGACTTGACAATGGACTGTAGATAACGTTATATTCTATCAAAACCAG
>NC_064303.1:19047389-19100987 GCF_023373825.1 Bactrocera dorsalis | reverse complement strand
AATGTGCACATACACACATGCATACATAAGTATGTTACATGCACACACATAACGACACAGTAAGTATTTCATAACTTCAGATCTCCCACTTTTGCGGCCAATGCCCCGCTGCGGCGACTGCTACGCTACTGTCTCTTCGAAATTTCAGGCTGAGAGCGCAACAAGAAAATAATAATTATTAAAAATAAGCATTTTCTTTATAAAACAAAAGTATATATTCTATTCATTAAAAAATGTGTGCTTCCTGCATTAGCGCTGCGCGCTTTCACAATGGCGTTGCTGTTTGTCATTATTGCGGTTGTTGCTGTCTAAATGCCGCACGACGGGTTTGTTGTTGTTGACTGTCGGTATGGCTTTTTTTCACGAGCTGTCGCTTTGCTTTCGTAGCAATAAATATTTGTTTATATTTTTTATGTTTGTGTGTGTTTGTGTGTGGAAACACAAAAATACAAACAACAACAAGTAAATATGGATGCACTTAAATTTATACCGGACAATGTTGATATTTTGGAAAAGCCACAACGCGCACCACCACCCATACGCGCACGGTTTTGGCCTCCAAACATACATACACACACTCATACATACTCTCCGTTACAAAGTGTGTGACATACACGCCCCCATCGGTGCGCGATCTTCAGCACTCGTTTCCAGCTAGTAGTGTTGTTGTGACTGTCGTTTATTGTCGTTTGATGTGTCGCGCTTTCGTTAAATGAAAAATACTAACAACAATCAAGGCGAAATTCCACTTTGATGTCGTGGCAACGGGAATATGTGTATACATAGGTATATACGTTCAGCGTCGATTTGCGATTTGTTTACTTCCCGGCAACAATTTGTAGCTCGTACCACGTAACACTTTTTGTCACCTCTCTAATTCAAGTTCGTGACGCGTGTTCGTGCGCTGAACTTGTGCTCACTAATTAAGGCGCACGCCGAATGTGAAAATTAAAAAAAAAAAATCGATTTTTATTTTTCGATATTTTCTAAAAAATTTAATCGATATCTCTAATATATTTTGACTCACAGCCTTCTTAAGTGTAGCCGTTCAGTTCAATGAGCTCCACCAGTTTATTTTTTCTTCTTTGTCACTATAACCGTGTGTCGGTCTGCGCCGAAAACATGAAACTTAACCAATTGACGATAACCTTTGCGAGGTTACGCCAGTTTTTCATTTCTGAATTGGATGCTCTGCGGCCTAACTTCCATTTATCATCCATGGGTATCGAATCGAAGCAGCTTTTCGCTGGAGCATCATCTTCCAAGCGAACATCATGGCCCAACCAGCGCTTTCATTGAACTTTTATGCGCTTAACTACATCCATGTCGCCATCTGGCTCATCCAGTTCATTGTTCCATCTTCTTCGATACAAATCGCTCACGCAGACGGCTACAAAGATCTTGCGAAGAACAGTTCTCTCAAATGCTCCAAGTGCTTTGTCATCTCGGGTCGTCATCGTCCATGTTTTTTCGCCGTATTATAAGACGGGAATAATGTAAGACTTATGGAGTGTAATTTTTGTTCAGCAAGAGATTGATTAATTGTCCACACATTTCAAAGTAGCACCTGTTGGGCGAGAGTTATTCTGCGCATGATCTCCAGACTTAGAGTTTATAATGGTGGAATTTATGCTGGTTCCAAGATTTACAAAGTCACTAACTTTTTCAAATTTGTAGCTGCCAACTATGATGTAGTTTCCCAAACTCGAATAATCTTTGTGTGTGGCCTCTAGGTACTTTGTCTTGTCCTCGTTCACCACAAGATTCACCTTCTTCGCATCTTGAAAAGGCTGCGCTGTTGTTAAGGAGTACGAGTAAGGAGTGTTTGCATATCACCAGTAGTATTATATAAAGGGTGATTTTTTTGAGGTTAGGATTTTCATGCATTAGTATTTGACAGATCACGTGGGATTTCAGACATGGTGTCAAAGAGAAAGATGCTCAGTATGCTTTGACATTTCATCATGAATAGACTTACTAACGAGCAACGCTTGCAAATCATTGAATTTTATTACCAAAATCAGTGTTCCGTAATCCGCTTTTTTATCGACAAATTTTGTTCAGCGATGAGGCTCATTTCTGGTTGAATGGCTACGTAAATAAGCAAAATTGCCGCATTTGGGGTGAAGAGCAACCAGAAGCCGTTCAAGAACTGCCCATGCATCCCGAAAAATGCACTGTTTGGTGTGGTTTGTACGCTGGTGGAATCATTGGACCGTATTTTTTCAAAGATGCTGTTGGACGCAACGTTACGGTGAATGGCGATCGCTATCGTTCGATGCTAACAAACTTTTTGTTGCCAAAAATGGAAGAACTGAACTTGGTTGACATGTGGTTTCAACAAGATGGCGCTACATGCCACACAGCTCGCGATTCTATGGCCATTTTGAGGGAAAACTTCGGACAACAATTCATCTCAAGAAATGGACCCGTAAGTTGGCCACCAAGATCATGCGATTTAACGCCTTTAGACTATTTTTTGTGGGGCTACGTCAAGTCTAAAGTCTACAGAAATAAGCCAGCAACTATTCCAGCTTTGGAAGACAACATTTCCGAAGAAATTCGGGCTATTCCGGCCGAAATGCTCGAAAAAGTTGCCCAAAATTGGACTTTCCGAATGGACCACCTAAGACGCAGCCGCGGTCAACATTTAAATGAAATTATCTTCAAAAAGTAAATGTCATGAACCAATCTAACGTTTCAAATAAAGAACCGATGAGATTTTGCAAATTTTATGCGTTTTTTTTTTAAAAAAAGTTATCAAGCTCTTAAAAAATCACCCTTTATTTAGAGTAGACAGTGCCACTGCGATTCAAATTAGCGGCACATATCACTTTTTCCAGCATTAGATTAAAAAAAAACGCACGAAAAAGCCTGCCTAAAACCTCGTTTAGCTCAAAGTCATTCTTCATAGCTATATGAGTTTCGCAGGAGTAAAAAGTTTAGACATGGCAACAGCTCTGTCAATAGCGACTTTGAAATCAACGTGTTGGGTGTCGATCTGTTAGTCAAGGTTTAGCAGCAGAAACATGCATATCATATTCAGTCAGCTCAGCCGGTAATCCATTGGTCCTGGGACTTTGATGTATGTATGTAAATGTATGATGATGAATTGCTGTTCTCTTTGACTAGCTTGACCGCCCTTTATTGCCGCCTTACTGCCGGAGTAAATGCTTAACTCCCAGATGACTTTGCAGCAGTACTTCTACCGCCACCATAAAAGCCACCATAATAGTTTGAAAAACAGTGGTAACCCAACCTCCCCTCCTAGATTTTATCTATCTGCGAAAACGCTCACTGTGCTTCTTTTCCAGCGACTTCTCCCTATCCAAAATACTTGATGGTCGCTTCCTGTAGAATATTCGGAAAATCAAGTTTCAAGTTACTACCAAAGATTTCGTTTATTTTAGCATCTTCAGAGCATGGAGCAGAGTATCGAAGAAGACTCGAATGAGTTCATCCGCCATGACATGTTAAAAGTTGGACGACCATCAAGCGCATCGCACGATCAATTTATTGAGGGAAAGTTTTAGTGATCACATTATCTCGCGTCTGTGGCATGACCTCCAAGATGGTGGAATTTATTCAAGCCAGCCATGGCGGTAATTTTTAAACTTTATAATAAAACTAAATTTGAGGGCATAACATTACATACAATAATATGCGTTTTATTTCGTCTCGAAAAGTACATGTCTAAAAACACCCCTAATATGGTTTAAAGCGGTTATTTTAATCATCATAGAATTATCTTAAGCTCTCCGACTGTGCGCTCAAGACTAGTATATTTACTCTAGCATCAAGTTATTACATAATAATACTGGTAGGCCACGACGGTATTGCAGGAAAGTGTAAGGCTGATGAGCTTGCTAAGACGGGTATTTCAGGTTCAATAACTGCGGAATGGTAACGTGCAAGAGCTCCATTGGCTTCTGGTGATTCACTACTGGATTCTTGGGACTCAGGCCTACTCAGCAATCGTTGGTCAACTACTAACAACCGGGCAGTCGGAATGCTTTCCTGGCCCAGGGTGAATCTTAAGAGGTCTAATGAACTCACGCTCTCAGCAAAGTCCACATTTCAATGGTTGTAAGAGTTCTAACTAAGCACTGTCCGATCGGGATTCCTACGACAAGATTGAACATCTCATCTAATACTAGCTCGATCAGCTGTTTAGAAGAAGATGAGAAAGAATCATATCAACACTACCTTCTCGAATGTTCCGCATTTGCCAGATTACCTATACAGATTTGTGACAGGTTCATGGCGCTTTGTCGATAGTTGATATCCAACTATAGGAGTTTTGCATCTTACGTGACAACGGACTGTAGATAACGTTTTATCCTATCAAAACCAGTGCTCCATATAGTCATCGCCAATTCTTCCAAGGATTCCCAAACCTGTTTGTTTCCTCTCGAAAATACATCTGCAGACAATTGAGAAACTCTCTTAACCAAAATCTGCGCAATTCTACACTCAATCAGGACTTAATACATTATCGGTTATCGATACTTTACTTAGGCTTGCCTTCCAGCACTTGACTTATATGTAGAGTACTACTTTTATAAATCATTTATTCAAAGAAGGTAGTATACTTTTTCACAAAATGTCAACAGTACAATAGACACCGAATTTTGGTGCAAATAAAAAATTAAAAAAATTTCTAAAATATAAAAAAATTTAAATATTATCATTAAAAAAAATACTTCAAAACAAAAAGTAACGTCCGAAAGTTCTACAAATGCACAAATATATATATTATTTATATTTAAATACATGATTTAACTAAAAACTATGAGTCAATCAAGATAAGCCAACAAAAATTACGTAATACTCAATAAAAAAAAATATTCGCAAAATAAACAAAATCAAAAGAAAAATTTGAACAAGCTACAAGCCAGAGCCACCATCAAAACACCATCGTCAAAATGAGTTCCGTACAACAGGATATGTTTCTACTGGACTGTCCTACCTATGAGGACTATTTGGACACATTCATCACACGCCATGATATACACTTTCTACGCAACATACGCTTCTGTCGTATGCTCGTCGAACTTGGCTATCGTTCGGCGTCCGAAATCTACACACCCGAACAGTATGAGAAGCGCAAGGCGGCTGTACAGGAATCGTTATGGCCGACGAAAAAATCGGCAATGTTATTCAGTGAGAATATGAATTCCACAGACCCCGTGCTGCTTGAGTTGGCACGACGTGAACAGCCGAATACACAGAAGATCATATCGGTAGCAGTGTCTCGTGATATTATTTTAATTTTAAATGCAAGGCATATTTTTTTCTTTCAGACCATCATATTTGTTAAACATCGGCTAAAGTCCGGTTTCGAGATTTCCGGTTATATCGATTTCGAACATAGTCTTAAGCAGGCAAATTTGATGGTCGAAGGTTGTACCGATTGGTTGGGCGTATTTCAGGAGCGTGTGCTATTACGTCCGAAACCGACGGATCTCAGTTTTTACGATTGGCACAAGGGTACGGTGCATTACAATCATTCCGAAAACTATGTGGTTCTACATGATGTCGAGAATGGTCTGATATTTATGCATCGCGGTGATCACAAGAAGATTTGTGTCGATATTTTACGCGAAATGTATACAAATAATTGCACACGCGAAATGCATTTCTCGGAAAGATATGGGCATGTCATATTCTACGATCACATAATACGAAAGAAGATATAGTTGTCTAGCATATATTTCTAACGGTGTGTACTTTTTTGATGTTATTGTGTAATGTAATAACTATTCTCGCGCGTTTAATGTTTTTGCTGTTAAAAAAATAATTTTACTTGGATTTTCTTGTGTATTTCCCATTGATTTGTGAGCTCCATCGAAAACCCATGCCAGAAAATCGAAAAATAAAAACAATTAATTGGTCAAACATGGTCTACATTTTATTAAAAGTAAGTGTTAGCAAAAATACCTTTAACTGAAAAGACAGCATAGTCTTAAACCAAGGAGCAAAAAATAAAACTGACATCGTATATGGAAATCCGGGAATTTTGTAGATATAATTAAATGATGCCATTATTGTCCAACCATTTGACACATAATACAATTCGGAGTCATAAATAATGTCACAGTCACACCTATACTCTGTCCCTACTATTAAGAAATACAGCATTCTTCTTTACTGCATCATGGAACCTCCGCCCGGTTGTTCCTTCTCTGTTCACTCTCTTTTTGAAGTTTAAGGAAAAGTTTGGAGAGGAAGTTTTCTACCGGGAGCTCCCCAGCTTCAGACTGCCAGACCACGGTGGTGTTTTTCAAACGGTGATGACTGCCTAACAGTAGATGCACAGCTCTGGAGTGCAGCTTCTTTTTGAGAGATTTGCATTCACTTCGATAGCAAAGCTGCAATACCACCCTTAATCTCGCTGAAAATGTGTGTGGTCAAAGAGTGTTTGACCTGTTTGTCAGTATCACCAAACTTCTTTGTTATGCGACTGGTTTGGATCTACGGATCTCCCATCTGCCTGGCAAGCGCTGGAGAGTCCTCTTAACTACTTGCTCTTAGCAAATTTATCTCATCGCTATGTTAAGTTTTATGACTGGAAACTGTCCAATAAGCCCGCGCGCTCGCTTCGCTGAAAACTGCGGGACGATTACTGGCTGCAGCAGAATTTACATATGTATGTCGATCTGACAATGGTAGAGTAGAATCATCAAAGACGGAGTGCGGAACTTCAATCCCATCCGCTAAACATAACTTACTCCGAACTAATGTCGTGCTGGAATCTGTACAGATAGCTTCTACAGCACCCACGGCCACTTAGTATTTGGGTTTAGGTGGAAATTCAGGTCCCCATGTCGTCTGTCGACCAAGGTATGGATGTTCGGTAACAGCTAGGTGTTTAGACACTGCTACGAGAATAAGGCCGTCTGCGTATGCAATTAATTTAACTGCTTTTGGTTGGTGTCTCCGCCCATCATATATTAAGTTCCATATAAGGAAACTTGAACCGAGGCTTGCAGTACTCCACTCGAAATAAAGTAGTTGGTGCTAATAATAGTCGCCTGTTTTCAAAATAATTTATAATAATTTCCATAAGATATTGAGGAGCGCATTTGTCTTACTTCTTCTTCTTCTTTACTGGCGTAGACACCGCTTACGCGATTATAGCCGAGTTAACAACAGCGCGTCATTCGTTTCTTCTTTTCTCTACGTGGCCAATTGAATATTCCAAGCAAAGCTAGGTCCTTCTCCACTTGGTCCTTCCAACGGAGTGGAGGTCTTCCTCTTCCTCAGTTTCCCCCGGCGGGTACTGCGTCGAATACTTTCAGAGCTGAAGTGTTTTCGTCCATCCGGACAACATGACCTAGCCAGCGTAGCCGCTGTCTTTTAATTCGCTGAACTATGTCAATTTCGTCATATATCTCATAAAGCTCATCGTTCCATCGAATGCAATATTCGCCATGGCCAACGCGCAAAGGACCATAAATCTTCCCCAGAACTTTTTTCTCGAAAACTCGCAACATCTACTCATCAGTTGTTGTCATCGTCCAGGCCTTTGCACCATATAGCAGGACGGGAATTATGAGTGACTTATAAAGTTTAATTTTTGTTCGTCGAGAGAGGACTTTGCTTCTCAATTGCCTACTGAGTCCGTAGTAGCACCTGTTGGCAAGAGTTATCCTGCGTTAGATTTCCAGGCTGACATTGTTGATTGTGTTTACGCTGGTTCCAAGATAGACGAAATTATCTACGACTTCAAAGTTATGACTGTCAACAGTGACGTGAGAGCCAAGTCGCGAGTGCGACGACTGTTTGTTTGATGACAGGAGATATTTCGTCTTGCCCTCGTTCACTGCCTACTTAAGCTTGATTATTATTCTCGACTTTGCTGAGTTGAAAGTATTTCTCACAACCATGGTGATCAGTTCCGCCTTTCTATCGCTTGCCACTTACTGCGCATTTCGTTAAGGTGGATATGTAAAGCCGTATTGTTTTTCTAATAATCCGCCAACTTTCTGCATTGCTAACTCCAAGCGATTTCTTACTATGCTTTCGTAGACTTTGCCTCGCTTTTGAGTTAGAGATATAAGGTATCGATAATCGAATCGGATAATCGACGTTAGGTCGCGACTACTCCTCATAAATAAAGTAACGGCACACCATCTACTACTACAAAACTGATCTATGCGTGGCTCACGAGCCTACCAAACCTAGCCTATCCTAAACTAACTTGATAGTCAGCTGATTTTTGACAATTTGGCAATTTTTATGATTTTTTAGTGTTTTTTATAAACAAATATTCTGCATAAGACTTTGTAAAAAAACGTCGCTTCATTTTGGCCGTTTGCCAGCATTTTTTAGTTAATAGGATTTAAACATAATCTAACATACATACATATATGTATGTGTTTGTACGTATGTATTTAACGATTTATTTGTATTGAGTGTACATGGCGTGTATTTTACGATTTGTTTAGAAAGCACTGAGCAAAACAGAGAAGAAACATTGTAAAGGGTACTTTTATGTATTTTTCTTTGACGGCGGCATGGTCAAATGCAATATTTAGATAAATAAATGCAAATGAAGTGAGCGAAATGCAGAAATAATAGACTTGAGAGTGTGCGCCGAAAAAAATTGTGTTAATCTCAGAGCAAAATGAGGACAACGACGCTTTTTCATATACTTTTATGCTTTTATCATACGCCAAACCACTATTTCGGACCGTTGGCGTATGCGAGATTCTAACATTAGGCTAAGGCTTTCAATGCAGTAGTCGATTTGTCTTAATGTCGAATGTCTAAATATAATTTTAGCATTAATGGGCGAAAAATTTCTAAGTGCTGCATTTCAGCTGGCAGCTTTTAATGCAACGGTTGTACGTGATTTTGCAACAGCGCGTAGTGCGCAGCACGTAGTGAGACAAAGGATTTGTGTTATTATTGAAAATATTTTTCTAAATAATTGAAAATGTGCTAAAAATTTGTTAGAAAAATTTATTACAATGAAACCCTTATTATTGCATATCATATACGCGCTACTCTACGCTGGCGCCTACGCAGCTGAGGAGCGTCCGAAATTTAATGTCGGTAAGTGGACCACGCAAAATTATGCTTGGAAGTAGCTTATAATTGTCAAACATATATTTACCAAAAACAGGCATAATTTTCGCCAGCAAAAATGATGAAACCGAAATCGCGTTCCGCACCGCCATCGAACGCGCCAATGTCTTCGAGCGCAGCTTCGAGCTGGAGCCCATTGTGGAGTATGCCGATACCGATGATAGCTTTATGGTGGAGAAAACAGGTTAGTCAGTAAACTTTAATTACTTATTAAAATTTGTTAATAATTTGCGTTGTTGTCCATGAAAATTTTCGCTTTTCTGCAAAACAGTCTGCAAATTGATTGCGCAAGGCGTTATTGCTATTTTCGGGCCAAACACAGCAGGCGGCACAGGTATGTAAGCGCTACGAAAGAGAAAAGCAGCGCAGAAAGCTATACAAACACACATACAATATATGTACATATATATACATTATTACATACACATCTACTATATTTACAAAAACACACACATGCACATAACTGTAAATCCACATACACATATAAAATTTGTTGCACTTGAGCAAGTTCATCTCTTCTCCTTCAGCAAGTGATTGTTTGTAAATAAATGCCTCTGGCCATGTATTTATAGCATATATGTTTACAAACACACACACATATGTACACACCTGCATAATTGCAGGCACGTGGGTATGCATTCGCGTTCTTATTTATAACTCCCCTTGAAATTTGTTAACCTACTTACCTACAATTTACCGGCGTTCTTAGCACGTGCTGCAAACTGGTGGCGAATATTATTAGCACATTGAATTGAAATTGTTTTTTTTTTTAAGTGAAAAATGTCAAATGCCAATCGGATTATTTTATGCTCTTAAGTTAAAAAGTTACATGGTCTCTTCGGGTAAAAACAGGCTTTTTTCAATTTTTTTCTCTTATATAAAAATAAATATTTTATTAGAATTTTTTATGGTTACAAAAATGCACTCTAACAAAGAAATTCCGAAATTTTTGAAAAAAAAAATTTAATCTGGTCCATTGCGACGTCATTTCCTGTGACCCCTCGAAAAAAAGCTGCGCCCGCGTTGGCAGGATAACACCTTACAAGATTATCTAAAGTGAAAAAACACGCATTTTAGTTAAAACCTTAATCTAGAACTTGGACGAAGGGAAAAAAAGGAAAATTGGATCTTTGAAAGAAACTTTTTGAACTTGGACGAAAGAAAAAAACTGAAAATTGGGTCTTCAGACACTTGCAAAAAAATATCTATCGATATTTTGAAACCCGTAAAGCCATGTAACCACTTAACTATTGTAGTGTTGTAAACTGACGTTAAGCAATACCAAAAACTCTGTCAAGATCAGTAAGGCCTTCGAGCCGTTTGATACTAAACGAGGTTTCAGACAAAGTGACTCCCTATCGTGCGACTTCCTCAACCGTCTGCTGGAGAATAAAAATTCAAGCTACAGACATGAATAAAGAAGGTACAATTTTCTATAATAGTGTACAGCTGCTGGCGTACGCCGATGATATTGAGCCGTTTGCTATATTCTCCAGACTGCGAGACACATTTGCAGACAAAAAAAGAGAGAGGCCGTAATGCGGGAGTAGGAAGAGCTTGACATTCCGAGAGGGGCATTGCTCGAAAATTCTACGAAAACATGCGACAACTAACAGAAGGTTTCAAGACCGAAGTATACTCTTGTAAAACCGAGGTGTTCTTGCGACTGATGTTCCGACCATACTAAAATTATGGAGGGAACACTGCTCAATGACAGTGAGAGCATGACACCAGGAGATGGTGAACCAGATTCCCTAAACGATGACGATGGAGCGGACGTTCCATTGGCCGAACATGAAGAAGTTCGAATAGCAATTACTTGTCTAAAGAAAAACAAAGCTGCGGAGGGCGATAGATTGCCTATCTATATAAATACGTGCAGGCGAAGCTTCTCTCTAAAATAAGGCTGGACGAAAGCATGATCGATAATTGGAATTTAAGTGTGGTCTATCCAATCCACAAAAAGGGATCGAAGTCCAACGCAAAAAAACTCTTGCCAACAGGTATTACTACGGACTGAGTAAGCAATTGAAAAGTAAAGTCCACTCTCGACGAACAAAGACCAAACTCTGCAAGTCACTCACCATCCCCGTCCTGCTGTATCCGTCCGAAAGTACCAAAATACTCCAGCTCTGAGAGTATTCGACGCAGTACCCGCCGGAGAAAGTAGAGGAAGACCTCCGCTTCGTGAGAAAGACCAGGTACAAAAGGGCCTGGTTACAATCTCAGCACTTCGTGGTTAACTTCACTGATTAAAAGAGGTCAGATCGGTTGTTATTGTAGCAATTAAAACAGATATGTGAAACTATGTTTAATTATATTAAATTACTCATAGAAGTGGTTAGGTTAGAAGCGTACTATTCATGGAAATTCTATATTTTTTCTTATGGAAAAAATACTCTCACCAAAGTTCTATAAGTATTAGATATAAGAGATCTCATAACGTATAGTTTACGGAATTCGGGTTATACCAAAAATTAAAGAGAGTTATACTTATAAGATAAGAACAAGCTATTAACTGCTAACCCTACTATAGCAAATATGAACCACTTAAGGAAAACTGAAGCTAAATTTCAACTAATCTATAAAATGTAAACAAAAACTCCTCTTCCCTCAGATGTAGTAGCTTCCATCTGTAATACACTCGATATACCGCATATTGTTTTCGACTGGACACCCAGTGAAGCACTATCCGATCGCCAACACTCATCGATGACACTCAATGTACATCCGAACAATATATTACTATCACGTGGCTTAGCTGAAATATTACAGAGCTTTAGTTGGCGCAGCTACACGATCGTTTACGAGACAGAAAGAGGTAAACGAAAGTAACAGTCACGCAAATTATTAAAAATTTCAATCGTAAAAAAATTATTTTGTAGAGCTTCAGCAATTACAAGACGTGCTGCAAGTGGGCGAACCCAGTAGCAATCCAACAACTGTACGTCAGCTGACCGAAGGTCCTGACTTTCGTCCATTTCTGAAGAATATCAAATTGTCCACAGACAGTTGTATTGTGCTGCACTGTTCGACGGATAATGTTATGAAGATTTTAAAGCAAGCGAACGAACTGAGAATGTTAGGGGAATATCAGGTAAGTTAGATTTTGATTTCAGGATATCCTTTAAGTTTGAGGTTTTTGTAATCCTCCATTTATAGAGCGTATTTATCACCGTGCTCGACACACACACATTGGATTTTCAGGAATTGCTTTCAGTGAATGCTAATATTACGACTATACGTATTATGGACCCCACCGATTATCAAGTTAAGAACGTGGCACATGATTGGGAGGAACATGAAAAGCGCGAAGGTCACTATTATCGCGCCGATCCGTCCCAAGTGAAGGTAGTACTCTCAATGTCTTCACTACTATTAAATATTAGTATATATGTATGTATACTCGTTAATTTCCATAGACCAATATGATTCTGGCTAATGATGCCGTTTCGATGTTTGTGAAAGGTCTTGCAGAGCTTGGCATTGCCGAAGAGCTTAATCCACCGAAGTTGGAATGTCGCAAAAATCGTGCTTGGACGCATGGCAGACGTATTATTGAGTTCTTAAAAGCGGTAAATATTTGTTCTTAAATTGGTCAGTGTAACTTGTATTGCATAAAAAAGTGTTTTTAAAAGTTGCCACTTGTTTTAAATATTTTAATAGAATAAACTGTTAGGCAAATAATCGCTAAAAAATTAAAAGTTTTAGGAAAATTTAAACTATTGCCAAATTAAAGAAGTTTAAGAAAATGTATGAATGTACATACTTATGATGAGGGTTGCCACCTATTTAAAAATTAAATATTTGCCTAAAATAGAAAAAAATAATTTAATTTAAATTAAGAATTTATTAAAACAAGAAATTAGATTCAAGTAAGTTTAAAGTAAAAACTGTTTTGAGAAGTGTTACCACTTGTTCAAAAAATATAATAAAGTACAATACAAAAGAATGGAATTATTACAATACGGATACCAAACTAAAAAAGTTTAAGCAATTTTATGCATGCACATTTTGTGTGGAGGGTTGCCACCTCTTTAAAAATTTTAATTACCGAAAATTTAAAAAAATAAATTAAATTTGAATTAAGAATTTATGAACATAAAAAAATGTTATTCGAGAAAGTTTATAGTAAAAAATGTGTTGAGAAGTGTTGCCACCTGTTTTAAACATATAATAAAGTAAAATACAAATTATTACAATACGGATACCAAACTATAGATTTTTAAGAAATTTTATGCATGAACATTTTATGAGGAGAGTTGCCACTTATTTCAAATATTTAATTGTCGAAAATTGAAAAAACAAATTAAATTTAAATTGAGAATTTATTAACATAAAAAGTTAGATTCGTAGAAATTTAAAGTAAAAAATGTTTTGAGAAGTGTTACCATCTGTTCAAAAAATATAATAAAGTAATATAAAAAAATCGAATAATTAAAATAAGGATACGAAACAAAAAAAAAATGAAGAAACTTTGGGTGTGAACATTTTTTGAGGAGTGTTGCCACCTATTGAAAATTTTTAATTGCTTAAAATTTGTTAAATACAATAAACCTAAAATAAGATATAAAAATAAGGTTTAAACAAGCTGAAATTTTAAAATATTTTGAGCAGGGCTACCACCTATTTATAAAATATAATTCAGTAAAACATAGTATAATCGAATTGTTACAAACAAACTGATATAGTTTTACTAATTTAGAAATGTTTTCTACTTTTCCCCACAGCGCTCGGTAGAAGCCGCCACAGGTCGTGTAGATTTCAACGAGCATGGTGAGCGTAACTTTTTCACTCTACGCTTCATGGAATTAACTACCACCGGTTTTCTTGACTTGGCCACTTGGGATCCAGTGAATGGTGTTGATTCACTCGAAAAAGAGGATGCCAGTGAAAAGCGTGTGGGTGAGAAACTTGCTAATAAAACAATGATAATCACTTCGCGTATTGGTGCGCCATTTTTATTGAATAGGTAAGTGTTAAAGTTTTCAGTGACCGAATTATTACCAACCAGCCAGTATTAACCGATTTCAGAGAGCCAAAAGACGGTGAAATACTACAAGGCAATGCACGTTATGAAGGCTATTCAATGGACTTGATAGACGCTATAGCAAAATTGTTGAACTTCAAATATGAATTCGTTTTAGCGCCCGATGGAAAATATGGCAGCTTTAACAAACTAACGCAATCATGGGATGGTCTAGTCAAGCAGCTGCTAGACGGAGTAAGTGACTTCGCTACGAGAGTGCGCCTTAAACATATCTTTTTTTTACATTTTACTCCTCCAGAACGCCGATCTCGGTATTTGCGATCTCACTATGACTTCCGCACGTCGGCAAGCTGTTGACTTCACGCCACCCTTCATGACATTGGGCATCAGCATACTCTATGCGAAGCCCGAACAGCCACCACCGGATCTTTTCTCTTTCCTTTCGCCATTTTCTTTAGATGTTTGGCTATATATGGCTACTGCATATTTGGGTGTTTCGCTACTTATTTTCGGTCTGTCGCGTATGGCACCAGCGGACTGGGAAAACCCACATCCCTGTAAGGAACCCGAAGAAGTAGAGAATCCTTGGTGCATGTCCAATACGACATGGTTAGCAGTTGGTTCCATTATGGGGCAAGGTTGCGATATATTACCGAAGTAAGTGCCGTCACAAAAGATTTTCATTGTTAGAAATACATATATATTTCCTGCTATCAAAAGACCGCTGTACTCAATGAGCTGTCTTAAAATTATGGTCTTCTGAGTAGTAAACGCACATTCAATTCAATCAAAAATATAAACGGTTTTATATAAAACTTGTGCTTTCTCTGTAATGCCATTTTAATCGCTGATTATGTTTAAACCCTTTAAACATAACTGTATTTTTTCACAGAGCTGCTTCGACGCGTCTCGTTACCGGCATGTGGTGGTTCTTTGCCTTGATGATGTTGAACTCTTATACAGCCAACTTAGCCGCCTTTCTGACAATGTCTAGGGTAATGAATGGCAATACTAATTGTTTTGAGTTGAATTGAAATCTCATATTATTTTCTTTCTAGATGGAAAGTTCAATTGAGAGCGCTGAAGATTTGGCGGCCCAAAGTAAAATCAAATATGGCGCTTTACTAGGCGGCAGCACAATGGGCTTCTTTCGCGTAAGTGAGCGAGCTTTAAAGCTTAAATATTTAGCTAGAGCTTTCAAGCTTTCGGTTTACTTTTTAATTGACGCGAACCTTGAAGCTTACATATTTCGAGTTAGAGCTTTCTTTTTGATCAATTTTGCACGAGCTTTAAAGTTTTCATAGTTTTCATATCTGACTAAAGATTATAATTTACTTTTCGGCATTATTGTGTAAGTTTTAAAGCATTCATATTTAATTTTTAGCATTTTTACAGGAGCTTTAAAATTTTCATATTCAGCTAAAGCTTTCATTTTACTGTTTTGCAGCTTTTATATTTATCTAAAGCTTTCACTTTACTTTTCATCATTTTTGCATGAGCTTTAAAGCTTTCATATTTGACAAAAGCTTTCACTTTTCTTTTGCCCATTAATAAATATAGGGTGATTTTTTAAGAGCTTGATAACTTTAAAAAAAAAAAAAACGCATAAAATTTGCAAAATCTCATCGGTTCTTTATTTGAAACGTTAGATTGGTTCATGACATTTACTTTTTGAAGATAATTTCATTTAAATGTTGACCGCGGCTGCGTCTTAGGTGGTCCATTCGGAAAGTCCAATTTTGGGCAACTTTTTCGAGCATTTCGGCCGGAATAGCCCGAATTTCTTCGGAAATGTTGTCTTCCAAAGCTGGAATAGTTGCTGGCTTATTTCTGTAGACTTTAGAATTGACGTAGCCCCAAAAAAATAGTCTAAAGGCGTTAAATCGCATGATCTTGGTGGCCAACTTACGGGTCCATTTCTTGAGATGAATTGTTGTCCGAAGTTTTCCCTCAAAATGGCCATAGAATCGCGAGCTGTGTGGCATGTAGCGCCATCTTGTTGAAACCACATGTCAACCAAGTTCAGTTCTTCCATTTTTGGCAACAAAAAGTTTGTTAGCATCGAACGATAGCGATCGCCATTCACCGTAACGTTGCGTCCAACAGCATCTTTGAAAAAATACGGTCCAATGATTCCACCAGCGTACAAACCACACCAAACAGTGCATTTTTCGGGATGCATGGGCAGTTCTTGAACGGCTTCTGGTTGCTCTTCACCCCAAATGCGGCAATTTTGCTTATTTACGTAGCCATTCAACCAGAAATGAGCCTCATCGCTGTAGACCATAAATCGGACGTAAAGCGCGAAACACATTTCGAACCGAACACTGATTTTGGTAATAAAATTCAGTGATTTGCAAGCGTTGCTCGTTAGTAAGTCTATTCATGATGAAATGTCAAAGCATACTGAGCATCTTTCTCTTTGACACCATGTCTGAAATCCCACGTGATCTGTCAAATACTAATGCATGAAAATCCTAACCTCAAAAAAATCACCCGTTATATAAGTTTTAAAGCATTCACATTTAAACTTTTGACTGTATTTTTTATCATTTTTGCACGAGCTTTCAAGTTTAAATATTTAGCTAGAGCTTTCACGCTCTTGATTAAACTTTTAATTTACGCGAACTTTAAAGCTTACATATTCCGAGTTAGAGCTTTCAGTTTACTTTTTTCGAAATTTTGCGCGAGCTTTGAAGGCTTCATATTTGGTTTCACTTTACTTTGTAGCATTCTTGTACAAGCTTCAAGCTTTAAAACTTTCATTCTTAGCTAAGGCTTTCACTTAACTTTTTGGCTTTTGTGTACAACCTTTAAAGCTTTCATATTCAGCTAAAGCTTTCACTTTACTTTTTAACATTTTTGCACGAATTTTAAAGTTTTCATATTTAGCTAAAGCTTTCACTTTATTATTCGGCATTATGGTACAAGCTTTAAAACTTTTATATTTATCTAAAGCTTTGGCTATACTTTTTAACGTTTTTGTACGAGCTGGAAAGTTATAATATTTAGCTAAAGCTTTCATTTTACTTTTTGTCATTATTGTACAAGCTTTAAAACTTTTATAGTATATTTATCTAAAGCTTTCACTTTACTCTTTACTATTTTGCACTACCTTTCAAACTTATATATTTAAAGCTTTCATTTCTATTTTTTTCCATGAGCTTACATATCTAGCGAAAACTTTCACTTTCTTCTTATATCAAATAGGATTCAAATTTTTCCACATATCAACGCATGTGGACCGCTATGGAAACGGCGCGTCCGTCGGTATTTACTAAAAACAATGATGAGGGCGTGGATCGCGTGCTTAAGGGCAAAGGGCTGTATGCTTTTCTCATGGAGTCCACCACATTGGAGTATATAATCGAACGAAATTGTGATCTGATGCAAGTCGGCGGCTGGTTGGATTATAAAACTTATGGCATTGCAATGCCGTTTAGTAAATAAATCCAAAAATATTTTTTGAATTTTTAAAATCTATGCATTTATTCTTCTTTCTCGCACAGACTCTCCCTACCGCAAACAGATTAGCGGTGCCGTTTTGAAGCTAGGCGAATCTGGTATGCTTTCGGAGTTGAAGCGTAAGTGGTGGAAGGAGATGCATGGTGGTGGTTCCTGCTCGCAAGCGGAGAGTAGCGGCAGTGATACTCCTGAATTGGATTTGGAGAATGTTGGCGGTGTGTTTCTTGTTTTAGGCATCGGACTGCTCACCGCTATTCTAATTGGTATGTGCGAGTTTTTGTGGAATATTAAAGCGGTGGCTATAGAAGAAAAGGTATTTGCTTTTTCTTGATTTTTTTTTTGTAATTAATAACGTTTTTCATATTCGATCACAGATTTCGCTCTCAGAAGCCTTCAAAGCTGAACTCATGTTTGCGCTACGCTTTTGGATACAAACAAAGCCGGTAAACATAGCTTCTAGCAGTGGTGGTTCTTCATCATCCTCCTCTTCGTCTTCAAAGTCGTCCAAATCTAGTAAGTCTTCGTCCTCCTCATCTTCCAGCTCAACGAAACGTTCGAAACGATCATCAAAATCTTATGCTCGCTCAATTTCGCAAAGCACCAAAAGCATCATAAATGTCACACATGATCTGGAGAAGAATGATTTGTCAGTACACGATAAACTGCGTAAGATTAGCTCTATGTTTTCACTAAAATCTGCACCATCCGAACCGTCTGTCGCCAATGTACACTTGGATCCACCGCCGGCATTAAAACATAATTCTCAGCCTAACCATCATCATGCAGTTGATAAGCATACACAAATGGTTCGAGAAGTGGCTCAACAGACAACACTAACCTCAGATGATGGAAGTGATCGTGACGAGGTTGAAATTGATGAAATACCAATTGCACAACCACACCAACATCACAATCACAATCATCATCATCATCATCACCACCACCATCACAAAAATCACGATCATAATCATCACCAACAACTGGATGATCATCAACCGGCCATGCAGCTGGTCGAGCGCACTCCAAATGGCAAAGTGGCACGAAATGGTCATGCCGGTTTTGGCAGCGCGGAGGTTTGAAGCTAATTTTCAGTTCCCTTTCAATTCGATATTTATATGCTACATATAAGTAGCTCTACCCCTATCCCCCCTACAGAAATGTGTAAGATCTACTAATTGTCTACTCCAATTATATTGTCTAAGATATGTGTAAATATGTGTACTCTGTATTACCCCAGTAAAGAAATATATTGCTTTTTCAAAAATTAATCTTCAAAGTTCAAAATTTTTTACTTTCGAAAGAAATCGGTATCGAAACGTATGTATGTAAATATGGTGGTTTATAACGCGTTTTATCTGAAAATTCATACATTTCCGCTTTTCATGTGGAGTCTTACAGTTTTACAAGTAATTTTTAACAGTGTCGGGCGATATCTGGAGAAAGCTGTCCACTTCATCCATCTCATACACTTTTTTCTGATGTCTAACCATACGAGAACGATGTCTTTTATCACATTATCATATATGGTGGCTAGGTATTCATCGAGAACCGATGTGAGTCTACCATGAAACCTGGTAACATCAAGTGAGACGAGTCATCGTTTACAGCATCTAAGCGCTCTTTCCTTCACAGCGCAATTTTCCTTTCAAAATCAAGAATCGAGCCAATGACTGTTCTTTTCACAAGATAGCAAATTTCTCTCCCGAAATTCGAAAAATATCGAACAAAGGATTTGTCACAAATTTTCTATCTCTAACCAAATTTCGTGTGCGAAATCTTTGCGAATATTGGAAAAGACTTACAGTGATTCACTTCTATGAAACACAAGCCTACGAGTGGTACAAAGCCTTCAAACACGGTCGGGATATCGTTGAAGACATGTCTTGTGCTGTACTACATTTGATCTCTTGAACCGATGAACATATTAAAAATGTGAAAGATAAGTTGCTTGAAAATCATCAGGCAAGTGTTATAGTGTGATGACATGAAAGCTCGAAATCTCTCGCGAGTCCATTCGAATGATTTTGATGGCTATTTTGGATATGAAACGCGACGCTGCTCGACTCGTCCCGACAAAGCTGAATTTTTTTCAAAAAGAGTACGAATTTAAAGCTAAAAACGCGACAAATACTACCATCGATCAATCACCATATTCACCGGATTTCTATAAACGAAAATTGCTGCTGTGAGGAACCCGTCTTCAGTCAATCGAAGAAATGAAACAAAATTCGCTAAGCTCATCCCAAAAAGTTCTTATGAAAATGTTTCGAGAATTGGACAAATCGTTGGCATAAGTGTATTACATCTGGTGGGGTTTACTTTTAAGGCGACAAAATAAATATTAATGAATAATTAAATATTTTCCATTTATTTACATGTTCCATTTACCAAAGGTACACATTTTTAATATATAAATACCACGCCAGAAAATAAGTTTGAAATCATCCGTCTCCACGAAACTGGATGCTAAGTGACCGAGCGAAACTGAATATTTATTCCGCCAAAAAATGTCAACTAGACGACATTCTTCAAAATGATTTCGGAAATATTTTACGCATATGGAACTCCAATCTAAAACGAACAAATCCTTTTATCGAATTGAACGAAACCCATCTCTCTGACTTGAATTTAGTTGAATCTTACGGAGATGAAATTTTTGGGCAAGTCTGAATTCTCAAAACTTTACATACTAGTTTTATAAAAACCAGTTTGGAAACACGCACTCATTCAATAGAACTCCACAGGTCTTCTCTATACCTAGTATTGTCGCTTGAATGATTCTGGCTGAGTTTGTTGATATATACAGACATATATGTATAGAGATAGAATCCTCCTCACCAACTAAAACGCTTCTCCATTAACGTCTAGACAGACGGACGGATATAGAGAATATACGAAAAGATGCGGCGGTAAGAGAAGGTTTCACAATTAAAGCATACTCTTGTGGAACCCTCAGAGCTGATTTAGTGACTGATGCCCCGAGCATACTGAAATTATGGAGCGAATACCTTTTCAACCATCTGAATGGCAGTGAAAGCATAACACCAAAAAATGGTGAACCCGATTCCCCAATCGATGACGATGGTGCAGACTTCCCACTGTCCGACCACGAAGAAGTTCGACCACTTCAGCTCTGAGAGTATTCGACGCAATACCCGCCGGGGCAAGCAGAGGAAGAGGAAAGCCTCCAATCCGTTGGAAATACCAGGTGGAGAAGGATCTGACTACACTTGAAATCTCCAATTGGCGCCAAACTGCGAAAAGGGAGAACGACCCTATCGTTGTTGCATGGAGTTGACAAGCTTCAAACACAAATTTTGAGGAATTTGTGGCTAATGTTAAGCCACACGTATACACAAACGGCTGGTTAAAATATTTGTTTGATATAAATAATACACAGTAAAAGCTCTCTTAAGCGGACACTGAGGATCGCAGGGATTTTGTCCGCCTAAGGGAGATGTCCGCCCGTTAGAGCGTTTTAAGGAAAAATAAAAATACATATGTATGTAAAATGTTCCCTCCACTAAAGAAATAAATATGTTAATACATTTCAAAAGATTTTGTAATAATTTTTTATTACGAAAGTAAAATATTCATGTATAAGACATTCAGATTCATAAGTCATAAACTTAAATGAAATTAGTATTAGATATTATTACGTATACAAAATTTAAAAATTAGTTTTGTTGCTGGAAAAATTTATGGATTGTTGATTGCTTTAGGTTGCTTTGCTACCATTTTTTCTTATTTTCTACAAGACGAATCTCTAAAGATATTAGTTGTTGATATGCAACAACAACACTTTTAGCAAACATTTTCAAGCGAGAAATTTGTTTGAATGCTTCATGATAATTATTAATTAGATCGGAGTCTTCCACAGCTACCTCCTCATCAGAATCACTTAAATCTTCCCCAGTATTAGGAACGCCTTCATAATCAATTTCAATACGAGTACTGTCATTTTCTGTGAATTGTGAATTCAATATTTAAATAGTTCTCTAATATAAAGTCACTAAGTTGTACAATTTCATTTAAATTAAAGAGCATTGCTGATGAAATATCATACTCAAGCTCAAACAGTTCAACATTCGAATTTTGTATAAATCCAGATTTTCGGAAACAGTTTTCTATATTTGATGCTTCAATTTAGCCCCAAGAAGCTTTAACAAAACACAGAGCATCAAGTATATTTATTTATTTTTTTTTTGATAATTCTGATGCGGATTTAGCTGTATCCTTATTTGATAGCATATCTTTTATAATGAAATTTCTGTATATGACTTTAAAATTTTGTATTATGCCCTGATGCAAGGGCTGGCCTATGGATGTTGTATTGGGAAGTAGAACCTCTAAAGTTATGTTAGGCAGATATCTGTGGAATGAGAGGCAGCATTGTCTAAAAATAAAAGAATATTCCTGTTACGAGATTTCATTTTTGTGTCAAGTTGTCGTAACCACTGTGTCATAATTTCTGTTGTCATTCACGCCTTTTTCTTCCATTTCCAATCGACTGGTAAATCGACAATTTGTATGTGTTTAAAATCCTTTGGGCGGGCCGCTTTTCCAATGACTAATAGTTTTTCTTTTTGTCCAACCATATTGACGCAAAGCATAATGGTAAGTCTTTCCTTCGACAATTTACCGCCAGTGCATTTTTCTGATTTTAGAGCAAAGCTCGAAAAAAGAGATTACTTTCAACGGCGTTGTACACATCTTCAGGTCTGTACTGACTCAGCAAAGAAGGAAGATTTTCCCTGAATTACTTTACATTTTCTGGAGTAACATCAGCAGCTTCACCCGATATGCATTTAAATGCGACGTTATGTCTAGTTCACCACTTCTGAAGCCATCCATCTGATGTGGAAAATGTTGTGTATTCTATATGTTCTGCTACATATTTCTTTGGCCTTGGATTTTATTATTGGAACTGAAAGAGTGATGCTTTTGCTTCAGAGAACCAGTCTTAACACAACTTATTGAGAGCCTTAGGTGTGAGGAAAACTCTTTTTTGGTTAATTTTAAACACAGACTTCCAGGGAGCATGATTCCTTCCTGAAACAAGGCGAAAATTTTGGAAAAGGACCAAGAAATTTGTCCTCTTAAGAGAACTGTCCGCGAGGACAACTTTCACTGTACTTATAACTTTTAGATTTGTGACGACAAACTTATTTTGCGCCATTTGAATGCACGTTTTCTTGGCTCATGCCATGACTCTAGAATTTTTTGAACATCTCCGGCCAGAGTAAAATTAATGGGGGAACATGTTTCTCGATAATTTAAAATGCTTCTTGGGGACCCAGGATGTCCATTTCAGAGAGTTTTACCATTAAACTTTGCTGCCACGGAGTAGTAAATGAAAACCCTGCTTTTTCATACAGATTTTATATACATAAATACATAATAATGAAATCTAACAGCTGTCCAGAAGTTGAGAGATTCGCAAACATATTGTGACTGTCACGTACTGAATTGCAAAATCGTATCAAGTCACAAAAATTGTCTCTAATTTAAAATTTCAAATTTAGAGACTTGTGACTGTATCACAGTACAGCATCGCTCTATCCAATTAGTGAAGAATAAAATTAACTATAAAACGAATTAAGTTATTAATAATACTGACATCCATTTCTACAAGCACCCAGTGGTTAAAAAATGGCAATTTAACGCACTATCACAATATTTTAATTCTATGGACAAGAGAAATTTTTGATAGTCATTTACCACTGCCGTTTTTATTTAGGATGACAGTTATGTAGGTATCGTCGTGCCGCTAAAGGAAAGGTGGTTTGCATGAAATTTTTGTCATTATGAATGCTTTATGTTAATATGAATTACATTTTGTTTTCAGCATTACTTAACCCTTGTGTTGCCACCCGGGTACCCGGGTACCCACCGGAGTGTAGTTTGTCGTATAATATTTTTTCTAAAAAAGATAGGCTAAAACCGTCTTGGATCCCCATGGTTTAACCGATTATCTAGCGAATTGTGCATTATACATAATTTAAATTTTTTTCTAACTTCAGAATTGTTACATTTGAAAATAAAAGCACGTCTCAGCCACCCGGGTACCCGGGTACCCCGACAGAAGTTCGGCACAATTCGTAAAATACATTATGATTATAATTTTATTTTATATCTAAAAGGAGTAAAAAGTATCTATAAGATAACTACAACAAATTATGTTCATTTTTATTTATTTATTGATAAAATATGCTGTATATAATAATAATAATTTTATTTTGCGACATGACGTTTCCAAAAAATGAATGAATTTTTGTGCTTTCTGCAGAGTGAAATATAAGTAATAATTTAAACAAGAAAATTTAAATAACTGAATTTTAAGAATTAATTAAATGTAAAGATTTAGAAATGTTCACCGAAAGCTGATCGCATACGAGCTAATCGCACTCAACGCAGGATTTCCGTGTCTTTCGGCGTTTGCGAATAGGGTGCTCGTTACAAATGTAACAAGATTCAACTACTGATCCCCTCTCAGTGGCGTCTCGACGTTTGTCATTTCTGGGTACCACCTCTACTATTGGTCCTTCAAAGAAACTTTCGACTGGGATTTTGGTAGAGTGGTTTCGCATTATTTGCTGATTCGGGACACGCTCTTCGATCATCGGCATTTCTCATTCTTCTCACAATTGTCGAAAGAAAAGTCTTCGTCTGTTTGTTTTCTTGCAAAGCATGCTGTTATTCTCATAGTAGATGACATAAGCAGGTACACCTGCAATGTCGAAGATGTTGAAAAAGAAAGCCAGCGACCATCTACACGTTCACCGTTGGGTGGAGTAGCTCGAACACATTTGATCCATGGTGTCAACGCCAGCTTTTGTTTGATTATAAAACAAAATCATTTCTGGTTTTTTGTGAGCTGCATCAGAAATTTCATAATCATAGTGCAAAGTACTAAGAAGTATTACAGCTTTGCTTTTCTTTTTATTTTATTTTATTCATATTTTTCGTATTCAATTTTCGATAAAATTAAAAACCCATCGTGGTAAATAAATCGTGTATTTATTGTATTTACATTACTTCAAAACTGTGCTTTCGATAACTCCTTCATTGTTTTATTTATCTGAGGTATGTATATTAGAGTGGGTCAATTTGTATGGAGCAAAAAAAATGCACCAAGCGGTTATCAAAATCGTAAACTACGATGAATTCTAAGAAAATTTGCCCAAGAAACCATGGCTCTAAAATCAAAACGGAGCCTCCGGTTTTTAACGAGAAACTTTTCATTTTGTTTTTTTTTTTTTTCAATAAATGAAATGGAAAATAGTAGCAACTACTGGAGCCGAAAACATCAAGCTGTGACCGTACAGGTGCTGCTACACCTTCTCAGCAGAGTTCTTTTTGTGATGCATATCAAGTTGATCTTAAGATCTCTATATACTTGCAATTTTGAGAAAGTGCTCTACACAAATTTAAAACATTCAAAAATGTTATTGAACCTTTTAAGAAAACTAACAAAAGTGTGGTTATGTCTGGATTTGATCGAAAGGAAATTCCAAGAGCTTTAGAAGCTGTATAGATAATGGTCTAATTTTGATGTTTAGGTTAACGTTAAAAAAGTTTTTTATGAAATTGGCATCAATACACAAGATATGTAAAAGCTCATAGGTTTTATAATTTTAAGAAATAAAACGTAGTGACCCTTAAAAATAAAGTATATGTTTCCTCTCCATTAAATGTAACAAGCAAACAAACCAGTGCAATGGTCTGTCTAACAGCACTTCAAACCGTCGTAATATGCCGTTTTCCGTGCCAGTATTGCTGACTTCACCGTCGCAGCAAATACCAACCAGATCGAAAAGAGCTAAGTTCTTTTTAACAAAGAAGTCATATAGCAGCTTTTTTTTTTTGTTTTTGGAATGATTTGATTTTTTTTTTACTAAATGAAAAGGAAGACAGTATACGTAACAACTACTAGAGTCGAAAACATAAAGCAGTGACCGTACAGAAAAATACCGTTATATGGGAGGTGGCCGTAGTTTTTGCCCAATTTTAATCATTTTCATAATCTCACCTAACTAGGCACAATCTAAAATGTGCACCAAATTTAGACGAAATCGATAAAGTAGTTCCAGAGATTTACATATGCACTCAAAAGTGGGCGGTGACATGCCAATTTTTCATATAGTCGGATTTCTGGGTGCAATACAACACCGAATACCAAACTCAAGATGTTTCCCTTCAACAGTTATTAAAATTTCTGATCTTTAGTGTTTTCAAAAATTACCGTTATATGGGAGGTGGGCGTGGTTATTATCCGATTTCGATCATTTTCCATATATCCCTTAAGTAGGCATTGTGTAATATGTATACTAAATTTGAACGAAATCGGTGTGGTGGTTCCAGAGATATACATATGAACTCATAAGTGGGCAGTGGCACGCCCCCTGTAAAAAATCTCTTTATTGTCGAATTTTCTGCTTAAATACAACATCACATACCAAATTTGAGCAAATTAGCTTCGATAGCTACAAAACAAGCAAACAATCGACAGTGGAATAGGAATTGGATTTTTTTTTACAAAATACAATATACGAAATTTTCTCGCTAAAAACCGGAGGCTCGATTTTCATTTTAGACCCATGGTTTCTTGGGCAAATTTTCTTAGAATTCATCGTAGTTTACGATTTTGATAACCGCTTTGTCAAGAAAAAAATTGACCCACTCTAATGTATATACAGTGTGCGACAAAACTAAAGCACGGAATCTACCTTGTCGGTATTTAACCGAATAAAATCATAAAATAGGCATTGAATGATGTTTTATTGATTTGTATTATTAGTTCATGTATTCTTCTTTTAAAATTAGTAACAATTAAACAAATTAACTTATTGAAATATTATATAAAATTAACTATCTAAAGAACTTAAAAAATCTGGTGCGACAAAACTAAAGCACATAGCCAATAATTCATATTAATTGCACATTAATTGTTTGTTTAACGGTTTTTAATGATCAAAAAATGTTGAATATGTGTAGTTATTAGCTAAATAGAAAAATATTAGTGCATATTCAGTTTCAGTTCGTTATTCAGTACGTTTGGTTGTATATTAAAGTGAAAGACATATCAATGGCTCGAAATAACTATTCTGTTCATTTTAGAAAAAAAATTGTTAAGGATTTTAAGAAAAGAGAATCGGTTATGACTATTGCAAAAGAGTTTGGAATAAATCATTCTATTGTTTCCCGAACATTTAGCCGATTTCGCAAATAAAGCTCTTTGGTTACAGCGCATAGAGGTAGACGGCCACGGAAAACAACCGAACGAGAGGATAAGGGAGTCATTCGGGCAATAAAAAATTACGCTTTTATATCGGCAATATCTATTGTAAGATAATTACGGTTGAATATATTACAGAGCTCCATACAACGTCGAGCTGTCCATGGGGGGTTTTCATGCTACCTGTAGCAAGTTAGTGCAAAAAAGCCGTATTATTTATTTAAAGAACAGACTGGCGCGATTGGAATTTGTGAGGATGCACATAAAATGAACGATTACCAAATGGTAAACTGTACTTTTTTCTGGCGAACTGAAGTTTAATACCAAAGATTGAGATGGGCTCAAGCTGGTAGGCAGACCGAAGGGACAACGCCTAAATCAGCGCTATAAAACAAGCACGGTGAAACGTGGTGGAGACAATGTACTAGTGTGGGGTTGTTTTCCAGAGAATGGAATTGGGCCAATTCATTATATAAACAGTACAATGGACAAATGCAAGCATAAAAATATTTTTTCAGAATATTATGCTGCCGCAAGTTGCAGAAGAAATGGTTTTTAAACGGAGTTATCAACATGACAACGACCAGAAACATACTGCTATTTGTGTAAAACAGTGGTTTTTTTGATAACAGGATTGGGGTTTTGAAGCGACTCGCACAATCACCTGATCTCAATCCCATAGAGAACCAATAGGAAATTGTAGATCGAAAAATCAGACGTGAGAATTGTAAAAATAAGGCCGTTTTATACATACAAGTAAAGGTAGCATGGAAAAGCATTTCCTGCGACACATAAAATAAATTAATTGAGCCCATGCCTCGCCGATGTGCACCTGTATTGAAAAATAAGGAATACGCAACCAAATATTGAAAGACATAAATTTTTCAATCATAAAACCCTTTCGTGCTTTAGTTTTGTCGCACCAGATTTTTGGCATTTTTCATATATGGAATTTTATAAATTTTCTTAATAAGTTAATTTGTTTAATTTTTACTAATTCAAAAAGAAGAATGAATGAACTAGTTATAAAAATAAAAATAAAATCATTTATAACATACTTTATGATTTTATTAATTTAAATACCGAGGAGGTTGATTCCGTGCTTTAGTTTTGTCGCACACTGTACATAAATAAAATACAAATATCTTTACTTATCACTTAACAAACTTTTTTCAATGGTATTGCAATAAATAAATAACTACGAATATCGATATGTAATGCACACACGCTAACGAACTATCCAAACTGACTGGAGTGACTGCAGTGAGTCAACGACGGAAACTTAACTATACAACTTATATTCGTTTCACGGAATTCCTGAACGTTCCTGAGGTACAAAGCAATTCAGAGAGCGACCTGTTTCCCCACCACTCGAATTCCACGCAACTGACCTTCGCAAAATCGAGAAATTTACGTTAGAGCAGCGCGCGTTTTATTCTTGATTTAGGATTATGAGGGTGTCTGTTCATAATTTATATGGTACATTCAAGTAGAAATACCTTTCTAATGCCGGAATTACATGTGCAGAATTCTGCGTGCAGAAAAAAAATTTGTACTGATTTGACAGTTCAAATTCTGCACCTCAATGGAGATCTGCACGGCATGTGAAATTTGAATTTCTCTGCGCAGAGGCAATGCTGACAACATTCAAATAATTAATTTTTGAGCAAAGTCCGGCAACATTTTAAATTGCGCTCAGCTGTTTAGTCAAAATAAACAAAAGAGATAAAACATGGAAGAAAAATTGATTGATTTTTTTATCACTTATCGCGCACAAGCTTAAAATATTAATTAATTTCTTTTTGGCAACTAGAAGTAAAGCAATTGTTGCAATCTTTTTTTTTTCTTTCCACTTCCATTTTAAAATTTTTAAATTTCAATTTCAATTTCAGTTATTTATTGCAATCAGCTGATTGTCAAAATTTACTGCACATGTGTTTTGGCTGGAAAAAATAGTGCAGATCTGCATGCAGAATATCTGCACATGTAATTCCGGCATAAGATGTCAATAAATAGATCCTAATTGAATGCACTCAATTATTTTTACGTATAACGCACTTTTACGCACGAATTTGCATACGGGTACTCGGGTACCCTGGGCGACAGACAGTGTGATTTTTTTTGGGTGGCAACACAAGGGTTAAAGATAATAAAATGAATGTTTTTAGAATTTTATACAGTGGCGGACAAAAGTCTACATACACCCCCTGTTTTCTTCGATGTGAGAGTACAAAAACTTTTTAGAAAAATGTGTTGATACAGTTTTATTCTAATCTTCTTACTAATAACAATAAACTTAAAAAATCCGTTAATTAATATAAAACTACAAATTTATGGAATAAAAACTCAAATATTGTGTTGACAAAAGTCTACATACAGTACAAAAATATCTTAGTTCAGTGCGAAAAACTTTACAAAATGGTAGTTATTAAGACGTTTTAGTATTCAGTTGGGTCCCCATTGGCATCTATAACGGCTTGAAGACACCGTGGCATTGATTCTGCTAAATTTGTCAACGCTGCAGATGTAATGCTGTTCCAAGGTCCCAATATGCGCTCTTAGAGTATAGCAGAGCTAGAAATTTGTGCTTTCTAATTCTACGCTCCAAAATCTCCCAGACGTGTTCAATAATATTCATATTTGGACTTTGAGGTGGTGTATTTAATTGCCTTGGAGTATAATAAAGCAACCAGTCCTTAACAATTTGCGCCGCATGCATCGGATCGTTATCTTGTTGAAATATCCAACCGGAACCGAGCCCTAAATTATCCACCAAAGCCTTCAAATTATGTTCCAACAGTGACTTATACTTATATCCGTTCATTTCATCTTCAATAAAGTCCAACTTTCTAACTCCAGAGGCCGCAACAGCTCCCCAAACCATTACGCTGCCACCACCGAGCTTCACAATTGATACTACGTTCTTCGGTTCAAGCGTGGCGTTAGTTTTCCTTCAATTGTAGCCCTTTCATCACTACCAAAAAGAGTGAATTTAGAATCATCTGTAAATGAAACTTTTTTCCAAAAATCCGTTTCCTTTTCTTTGTGTTTTTTGGCGAACTTTAAACGAAGTTTCCGTTTTTTTCAGAAATAAAAGGTTTCTTCCGTGGTGTTCTACTGTGGAATCCGTTATCGTTTAGAGTTTTTTTTTATTGTTCTTGATTGGATACTCATTTGTGAATTACTTACTATGCGTTCGGCTAAATTTGGAGCATTTACTTTTGGATTTTGGTCTACTTCGTTGAGAATCAGGCTGACGTCTCTACGAGATTGTTTATTTGGGCGTCCACTGCGCGGTTTATTTACGTTGGAACCATAACTTTTAAAGTTTTTTAGAATTGTCTGTACTATTTCTCGACTCAAGTTTAAAATTTTAGAAATTTCACCCTATGATTTTTTTCTTTTCTTTCTTTTATCACCAAATTTCTTACATCAATTGGTATTTCATTTCGCGGAGCCATTATAGCTATTGAAATGTTTAAACCACATCTAAATTCAATAAATATGAAACAATAAACATATTAAAATTACTGTTAATATTACAATGTACAAAGTATGAGATTTGAACTGTATGTAGACTTTTGTCAAAGCAATTTTTGAGTTTTTCTTCCATAAATTTGTTGTTTTATATTAATTAACGGATTTTTTAAGATTGTTGTTATTAGAAAGAAGATTAGAATAAAACTGTATCAACACATTTTTCTAAAAAGTTTTTGTACTCTCACATCGAAGAAAACAGGGGGTGTATGTAGACTTTTGTCCGCCACTGTATATAATTATATATCATACAATATAGTACAAAATCAATCAGCAAGCACAAAAGTACATACTCGTATTGGAACAAAGAATGAAATACAATATATTCACAAAATTCAAAGTAACAGAGTTCCCACTGGGTGTATTTAGTTTCGTGCTGCCCGAATTAGTCGCACTTTCTCTCATGCCGACCATTGGAACGAGTACACCAGTATTCTTTAACATTCATACATACATACCAGCAAAATCAACAAGCGCATACGTTCAACATCGTTTAGCACAGCAAGCAATGCAAGATATTTCAAATCAACCACTACAATTTTCGTTCGACTATTCTATTAATAGCTTGCTGCTGTGTAATTCTCATCCACTTTTAACAAGTTGTAGTTCAAGAGACTGCTTGTGTGCGGAGTAAAGCATACTTACCTGGCGTAGAGGTTACCGTGATCATGAAGGCGGTTCCTCCGGAGCGAGGCTTGGCCATTGCACTTCGGCTGAGTTGACCTTCGCGATTATTCCTAATGCGAATAACTCGTGCGTGTAATTTTTGGTAGCCGGGAATGGCGTTCGCGCCGTCCCGACATTTTTGAATACATATAAAGTAATTTAAGAGTTTTTTGTAGTCTTTGAAAGTTGAGTAAAACATACCTTAGGTTGTTGTGAAATTTTAACTAAAGGCTACGCTTGGGTAGTGGTTGCTGTATCAGGTTTGACTTATTATTCGCCTGCGTCTTTGAATGTGAATTCGAATTGTATTTTTCAAGTTATGTAGAGCAAAAAAAGACAATAAATTGAAAAAATTAAATACAAAATATTCAATCTTTTTATTTGTAGGTTGAAAATAACAGCAAAGAGACACAATTATAGTTGATGAAAATTGGATTTTTTGCTCATCAGGCAAAAAACTAGAGGCACAAATTGACCATCAATTAGCTCTTGTATGGTGAACAGTTGGCGAAAAACTTTCGGTACAACAAAAAACATCCCATCCATCACCCAGCAGTGTGACTCTGCAATTCCTTTAGGGAACTCGTTGTGCCCATAATAATGTTCTTTTCACCTTCGAAATCCCAATCACTCAACACAAATAATTCTCCCTCCAGGTATTTCAAATGCTCCGGTATATTAATTTCCTGTACAATTCCTGGTTCGTTGGTATATGTACATACTATGTACCCTTTCGAAGTCGGCCTATTTTAATTTTTTGGGCTCGTTTCGATGGTAAGTACACCCGGCGGTCTGGTTGGCAGTCTACAACTGCTTCCCTAATAATTTGGGAAGGCGCCAGTGAAGATGATGTACTCAAATCCTTTACTTTGTTGTTCACCTGTGCCACAGATACTTGATGGGCCTTTGGATCATGATTATGGGCAGTAGGAGCGCGTTGTATTACATGATCGCCACTATTTTCTTTTGTCACAACAACACTTTTACACATTAGGGATTTTCTTTGCGCACACGACCAGCGGAACTCTTTCTTCTTTTCATTTTTGGAATGAAAATGGTAATCAAAACCATTCAAAAATATTTTATTACTTCCTTTGTTTGACACAGTAACGACGACTTCCATTTTCTTTAAATTTAAATATTATTTAACACGATATTTAATCAAAATATAACTATACAATTTTAATCATAATTAATTACACGTAATGTGATAAATAATGTGAAAAAATGCATATGGTAAAATAATTGTAGAAAAGGTAACGGTACTATGTATTTGTATTTTAAGTCATGACAATGTTATATTATGCTCTGATTTTCTATATTCTTTTGTTTTCTACTCGATAACAATGCTGCTGAAAACCAAAGTTTTCTTGTCCCTTGCATATATTGTTAATTTTGCCAACCTTTGTCGCATACAACAATAGCTCAGTGGTTAGAGTCTGCGGCTGTCATGTAAGGGTTCTGGGTTCAAATCCAGGTCTGGGTCGCTTTTTTAAATACTATTTTTTTAGCTTTTTAGTCGCTAAATTGATGATATAATTATTTTTTTCCTCTAAATCCGTCATGCGTTCTCGTCTATATCTATATATTGTCATATGGGTACATACATATACATATATGTAACTACGAATTAAAACTCGACTAAAGAGCGGTTTTACTATTTTTTATATGTATGATCTCTGATTATATTTAATAAAAATAAAAAATGGGGATTTTGTGTTTGGGAATTTTGTGACACTGCCTCAAAAAAAAAGGTGGGGATTTCGTGTTAGGGGATTTTGATTTTGGGGATTATGTATTTGGAGATTTTTTTTGTGGGGATTTTGTGGCACTCCCTCAACAGACAGAGGCCAATAAAGTAGAGCATTATTTTTGTACAATGTAAATATGTATGTATTTATTATGAACAGAATTAAAATAGTAAATTCATTTTTAGAAAATCAGTAAATACAAAATATTGTATTACCTAAGTATATGTATGTAAGTACATAAAAGCTAAAATTAAATAGTGTTAAAAATAATAACATTAAATAAAAAAAAAATAAATTTAAATAATATGTTTATAAATATTTTCCATTTGTATTAAAAAAAAAAAAATTCAGTATTCTTTCCGCTTAGTCTTGAGTCAAGACTCTTGACCAACCGATCACTTACAATTTGCCCCGTTTTGGAAAAAATTGTCTCGCAAGTAACAGAGGGAGCTAAAATGCCATATGTATGTATGTATGTACATATATGTACATATATGTAAATACTTTTTAGGTAATTCTGCCATTTGAGGGTATCTGCATTTATTTTCAACATACTTACATACATATGTACCAATGAAATGGATTGCAATTTGCACTGCGGTGTACGCTTCTGCATGAAGTACTTACGTTCACAAAAAAAAATTTATACGCGATATGTAGTTGGTCAGCTCAAAATACAGACACGATTAAATATTTGCAAAATCAAGTTGTATAGCCGTGGACCTCATAAAGGTTAAAAGGTTCTTAACAAAAACAATTAAATTATTGATTTAATTCATTTATTTACCAGTTTTGATCAAAAGTTATTTACAACAAATTTCTTGTTAAAGTAGAATGCTTAGCTACATACATAGATACATATGTACATATAATATATTGACTAAATATTCCTCAGGAACATACATATATACATATGTATTTTCCTTTTCTATTAATACTGCCTTAATATAACTCTTTCTTTTTTTCATGCGTCGCCGTTTTGTTTGTTTTTCATCAGTAAATACCTTTTCAATTTTGGTTTCTACCAAAACTTGTTCTTTAATCACATTTGATATTAGATTGAATTAGGGGCATGCGAATATTCGAAATTTCGAATTATTCGACGCGAATCGAACCGAATTATTCGATTCGAGATTCGACCCGAATATTCGCATTATTCGAATTATTCGAACTATTCGAATTACTCGAACTATTCGAATTATTCGAACTATTCGATGAATAATTTTAATATTTGACTATTTGCATGATTTTTTAATTAGTATCTGAATCTCTCTCATGCATCTGACGTACATTTGTCATTTTCGTTTAAAATTTTCAAAAAATCAAACGTTGGTTATTTTTTTTAATTAAATAAATGTCTTCCAATAATTCTGAAGAGGAAAGTGTGATTATGGAAGTGGAACCTGAAATTGGTGTGGGAAGAAATAATGAGGTTGTGTCTTCAACACATCGGAGTCCTGCTTGGAATTTTTTTAAGCTCAATACTGAAGGAGATCCGAGATTCGACCCGTATATTCGCATTATTCGAATAGTTCGAATAATTCGATAGTTCGAATAATTCGAATAGTTCGAATAATTCGAATAGTTCGAATAATTCGAATAGTTCGAACTATTCGAAATATTCGATATTTGACTCGAATATCGAATCGAATCCTTAGATTCGATTCGACTCGAATCGAACTGGATTCGCATACCGCTAGATTGAATATACATACATATGTATGTACATACATATTTCCATGGTATTGCCCAACTAAACACGAAGCCGCGACTCAACCGTATTTTGCGTTCTTGGAAAGTTATATAACACGTTTTCAAATACTGACCAATAATTAGGACCATTTACTGGAACTTTAAAGGCTTCTGAAATATGTAAGATTTAAAAAAAAGTTAGCAATTTTTATAAAGTCCTCATTATCACTTTTCAATGCTTCATACTAAGCTGGAATTTCAACAGCAGGTACAGAAGCGAGAGCCTTCCGTTGCGTAATTTTAAGGGGGTATTCTAGTCTAGAAATGCTATTTAACGGCTTTTTTAAAGACCAATGAAAAAAAACTAAGAACATTTTTACTATCCAATTTTTTATCAGATATTTATTGATATTTTAAGAATGCAAAAAAAATAAAAAAAAAAATGTGTGATAATTTGATTAATTGCGGCGTAGTGGCGTGGCGGGGGTTGAAAATAAGGGGGCGCCCTTCCTGACACAATTCCAACACTTTGGGTGATCCGAAAAAAAAAATTTAAAAAAATTTAATCAGTACAAATGCCGCTATCGTCTGAACTAGGATAAATAAAAAAAAAATTTCAGTAAATGGCGACTGTTTGATTTTTTTTCCCGTTTTTTGGCAAAGATCAAAATTTTTAAAAAATAGTAAAAATCAAAATTTTTTAATAATCCTAGTTCCAACCATAGAGAGATATATGTATAAAGAAGGTCCACACCAAATTTCAAGTTAATCGGTTCATTAGAACTTGAGAAATCATGTCAGAAGTGTTGAAAATAGTAGTTTCGAGAAAAACGCGATTAAAGTTTTATGTTATACGATATTCGCTCAACCGTTGGCCAAAATAAAGAAAACAGCCTTTTTTACGTTTGTGAAAAGTTTTAAGAAGATTTGGCGTTGGCTCTTTCAAAATCACATAAAATTAATATTTGGATTTAAGGAAAAGTTGTTATCACTTGCGAAATTCAACAATTCATACAAAAAATCGTCATAGCATTTTTCACTTTTCTCTGTCATTAGGCAATAAACAAGAGGTGTAATTCCATTGCATATGATTCTACCTACATACATACATACATAAGTATGTACAATATGCGGCCATGAATCGCAAATAATTACCTTATGAAGGATGGAACAATTTTAAATTAGTCATCCATTATCCATACGCTACTATTTCCAAGTAAGCGAACGTTTTCTACAGTTGCCAACAAAACTATACATTGATTTCTGATTTTTTTTTAACGGCACTAAAAATTTTTTACCGTCCATTTTCTGCAAATGGCACGGATTTCCAAATCTTTTACAGGTTTTGGTTGTTTCAACTGTAGCTTCTGCCTTGCCCTATTGACTTTTTATTTTGGGCGGACGCAGTGGGTAAATATGTAATTATTTCCGCGAACTCTTGTTATATCGAGCCGTAGCTCTTGGCACGAATACTTAGTTAGTTGCATCATCCATTCGTGATGGTCTATGTTCCGCTGCACTATTTATTAATTCGTGTAACCCATCATCTTTTAAAATGTTTGTTATCCCACTTGCCGTAGTACAGAAAGAGAACTCTACAGATTAAGTGTTATGATCCTAACCGTGTTTGTTTCTGGAGTCCGATGGCGTCCCAGGTCTTCGAACGTTTTGCGGATGTCACTGGGCCACTCTCATTTTAAAATTTGACCATAAATGTTCAATAACATTCTCAGGCGACTGAGGTGGAGTTTCAATAACTTTTGGATATTTAGATACTTTCTATGTATGTATGTATATAGCAATCAGTTTCGTGCTATCCAAGATTTATGATATGGATCCATTATCCTGATAAAATGAAAAAGTATCACTAATTGCCAAGTTTTGAGTGCTGGTTGGTAAATTTTGTTTTAAAATGTCACTATATTTCGTAGCATCTGCAAACTTGCAACTCCATATGGTAACAGATGCACTGTCTGAACCAATATGAAGGATCTTTCTCAATATTTTACTTTGCTTTCAATTATTTCGCTTTCGCTTGACAAGTCGATAACTAAGATTGTTGGCTTTGAATAAACGACGGATGGTTTCGGAACTGACTTCTGCTTGTTTTAGTTCTTTGTGAAGTTCAACAGCAGATTTTTGGAGGGTTTTCAGTCCTATTTGACTGTTCCTTCTTTATATTAGTAATTCCGGCTTTTTTTTATCAATATCGAAGACTGCTGATTTGTTTTTATGTCAATATAGGCAATTTGTCGAATTGAAAGACCTTTGACGCGATTATTAATAATTATTTGACGTCCCTAGACTATACTTTTTTTTACGCCTAATGCTTGCTTTATGCACTTTCAATCGAAACTGATAATATGAAAACCAAAACTTCTAATTTTGGTTGCACATTCCGATAATTTTACAGTTAAGTTTGGCTCTCCGTCTTTGAGTGTAAGCACGAAAAAAACTAAGCATAAAACGTATTGCTTTTTTGTTGTTGTTGGTGGATTTTATTGAAATTTCTCATATACATATGTATGTTTTTTTTTTAATACACAGGAGACCAGGAGACCATAGATTAATATACATAAAATTGAGAATAAACAAAAACGCACTACTATTTGGCTTTTATATCCATAGGAAATGCAGTACGATGTGTCGAGTGTGAGCCACTGTATAATAAAATTTTACTAAAATTTTGTTTTCCTAAAATGCTACAAACTTTCAGTCAATCATCAATATTGCTTACAATACATATTATGTATTAACTTTCCCTGCTTTTATCTCTTATGCTATCGTTTACTCAGTACAGTGTGCCAGCTGTGAGTGTTGAACAGTGGTTGTTTCGGGCACTTCGCTATGCGTTGGCTATGTTCAGCAAACAAAAATAACGTGTTAGGTACACACATCCATACATATGTACGTGATGTGTATTTGTTGTGTAGGTTTGATAGCACAACTAGCAGGCAGTTGACATCTTTCGTTGAATATCATTTATGTGCTATACTTCACAACCGCTTCATGTGCACATGTGTACTAATAGTAAATGTATGCGTTAGTTTAGTCACTCTGGCTTCTCTTCAGTTGTCGAATAAATCTTTCGCCTTTTACTAAAGATTTCCGTGGAGAGGAGCACTCTAATGAGTCTAAAATAAATTTTTGAAGGGTTCGCGACTCTACGGTTGCGAACCGATTATGAATACATTCAAGTTTGTAAAATTTAGAGTTAAATTATTTCTTATTATATTTTTATACTCTTATGACAGGTTGCTGCAGAGTATTATAGTTTTGCCTGACGGTCGTACATATTAGGTTGTCAGAAAAAGTCTTGCGGTATTTCGCTAGTTGGCACTGAACGCGCGTAGTTCTAGTTTTATTCGTCGCATCGGGTCATGCTATACCTTTTTAGAAAGCTCATTTCACGCGCTAACACGTGTTTGATTGATTGTCGTTTCTTTTAAGTCGTTCGTGAGTTATAGCGTCGCAAACATGGAGCAAAATAAAGAGAAAATACGGCATATTTTACAGTACTACTACGATAAAGGCAAAAATGCATCTCAAGTAGCCGCCAATAAATTTGTGCAGTTTATGGACCGAAAATTGCGATAAAATCGCTGAATTGGTCGAAAGAGACCGGCATAGTAGAAATAAATATAAAAAAATAAAATTCAATAAAAATATCGCAAGACTTTTTTGACAACCCAATATTAATTTAAAAATAATCGAGATACTTAGATATAGAGTTATGTACAAATGAACAAGGTGACGTGAAAGTTGGAACCCGGTTGACTGTCTGTCGGTGCGTCTGTGGTTCCGTGCAAGTTGTAACTTGAGTAAAAATAAAGATGTCTTCATGAAACTTGGTAGGTTTCCTTAGAACAAACAAAATATTCGAGTTCGTAGATGGACGAAATCGAACCGAAAACCCATCAAGTGCCATAACCAGCACTGAATTAAGATATAAAACTCATATTTGGTACAGGGGATCGCAATGGACAGGCAGGGGCACACTTTTCTTAAATTTTTTCCCGTAATTGCCCTGTCTTGTGCCGCATTTGGGACAAAGAAAAAACAATGGTTTGTGAGCCGGTGGAATGATCGGTTCATATTTTTCAAAAATGATTCATCGGCACCATTACGGTTGTAGTTTTGAGACTCGGTTTCATCGATATCAGTTAAAAAAAGCTTCCTTTGAAGTGTTGTCGAATTTCAACTTTTTTTCGGTATTAACGTTTTTTACTGGGGTTGACTATTTGCACTTTTTAGGAAAAATATTAATCAAAAATGGAAAATGGACATATAAACCATTAATAAATATTGTAAACGAATAAAAAAAATATTTTTGGTTGTTTTATTTTTGAACTTTTTGCAGTTTTTATTATTTTTTTTTGGTTTTTTTCATGAGTTTTTTAATGTTTTTATTTCTTTTATTTTCCTTTTGTAGTTTTTTTTTATCATTTTTCAATTTCTTTGCACATTTTATTTATATATTAAATTTTTTTTTTGAAGTTCACAACATTTAAGCTTGTGAAAATATTTTGCTTGTACATATTTATTGAATTAATTATTATATAATTGAATTATTGGTTTTTATACTTTAAATAAGGACGCAGGTGAATATACATAGTTAAGAACAGCAGAGTTGTAATTTAAATATTTTAATTATATAATAATTTTTTAAATATAATTATTATAATTTATAATTATTTGCTTTAAATAAATTTTTTTCTTTAATTTCAAAAAATCGGTTGTGCTCAAATTTCAACATTTTTACGAACCAACAGTAAAAAAAATAAAATCATTCGTTTCACTGCGGTCGCTATCTGCTCAAGTCTACCAATTAGTTGTTGTTTTAATTAAAAATATATATTTGGAACTATTGGTTTGATTAAATTGTACTTTTATCGAAAAAATGTGTCAATCGTGAATTTGAGTAAAAATTTATTATTATTTTATTGCACAATAATATTATTATACATTTTTTTGAAACTTGGTTTGTTTTGATTGAAATATTTTTTAGAATTTTTAATTTCAAAATCTTGCCCAATACTTTCGAAAAAAAACTTTTTTAAATCAATTTTTATGGAATGTTAGCCAAAGCAAAGCCAATACTCATTAAAAGTAATATATTTTTCAGAATTTTGCAGGAAATTTTCAAAACAAAACTTTCGAAAAAAAATTAATTAATTGTCAGCTAAAGAAATAGCAATACCCATTAAAAGTAATATATTTTTCAGAATTTTGCAGGAAATTTTCAAAACAAAACTTTCGAAAAAAATTTTTATTAATTTTTATGGCAATACTCATTAAAAGTATAATATTTTTTTAGTATTTTTAAGAAAACTTTCAAAATATTTCGAAAGTTTAGATTTCTTTTAATTTGTCAGCAAAAAGAAAAACATTCATTCAAATATTTTTAAAATTTCAAAACTTTGCCCAAAACTATATTTTCGAAAAAATTCTTTTTTTCTTTTTTTTTCTATTTTAACTGTTCAATATCGATTCAAAAACGTATTTTTTTTTTATTTAAATTAAAAATGTTTGACTGCGCTGACAAAAATACTTTACATATTTTCAAAATAGTGCTTTAAATACAAAAGTATGTACATTTGTATTAACCATAATTTTCAAAAATAATCACTTCATATTTATGTAAATATTTTTTCAAAACGCAAAAGCATCGTGTATGATAAATTAAAAGCTAATAACATATTTATTTTCGCTGATTACTTTGCTGCGCCAATGAGGAATGTTCGATTAGTTAAAAAAAAAAGTTTCAACTGTTTTATTATTAAACAAAATTCAGCTCTCGTATTATTAAAAAAATTTTTTTTTTGTTAAAATTTTATTTTAAAATTTATTGTATGCATTAATTTGTGTTTTTTTATTATTTGAAGTAGATTTCAACGCCTTTGGATTTATTTTATTTTTTATATTTATTAATATAATATATAATATTATTACATAATTTTATTACAACAATATCTTCAATTTTTTGTGCTTGATTCAACTTTTTATTTTTTACATTATTAAATTTTGCTTTTGGTAAATCTTAAAAAAGTTTTAAAATTTCTACATACAAAATGTAATTACACAAACAAATTGTGTATATATGTACATAAGTTATAAATAAATTTTATTAAAAAAACAATAAAAAAAAATTATAAAAAAATAAAAAAAATATTAAAAAACATAAAAAAAAATTATTAAAAATTATTAAAAAAAAATGTTTAAAAAATATATTAAAGAAAAATATATTAAAAAAAAATGTTTAAAAACATATTAAAAATAATTTAAGAATTCTAGAAAAAAGTTGTAATTATACACGAATTTGCAAAATTTAATGTTTAAAGTTGTTAATTATAAAACCAAAAAATTGTTTTAACAAAATTTTAAAATAAAAAAATTTTAAATGAAAATTAAAAAAAAAGTATCTTTATTGTATACATTTATGTAGGAATTTTCGAATTGATTTATTAGGTGCTGTTATATTAAATAAAAAAAAATAAAACACTAAAAAAAAACTATTAAAAAATTTACTTTTTATATAAAAAAATGTAATTGTGTCATTTTTATTGTTACACTAATTTGCAAATTTTTTTATTAAGACTTGTTATATTTAATTAAAACTAAAAATTATTGGAAATTATATAAAAAATAAAAATTAATTAAAATTTTAAAACAAAACCTTTTACATTTTATTTATATACGAATTTGAAAATTGATTCAATAGGAGTTGTTGTATTAAATAGAAACAAAACAAAACAAAAAGGAATAAAAAAATATTTATATAAATAAAAAAAATATTTAAATAAATTTTAATTGAAAACTTTAGTTTATTCATTTTTATTCTTAGTGAAAATTTCAAAATAATTTATTAATAGTTGTTACATTTAATAAAAAATAAATAAAGAAAATAAAAATGTTGGAAATTCAATTAAATTAAAAAATATTAATTTTTTTATTGTACGAATTTGCAAATATTTTTATAAGGAGCTAACATTTTTATTAAAAATAATACTAATAAAAAAAATCATTGAAAATTAAAAAAAAATTTTCAGTTTTGCCATTTCTATTATTATGCGAATTTGCAAATTGTTTTGTTAAAAGTTGTTATATTTAATTAAAAAAAAAAACAATAAAAAAATATTAAAAAAAATTTAATTGAAAATTTTAGTGTTTTCATGTTTATTATTATAGAAATTTGCAAACTACTTATAAGTTGTTACATTAAAAAAGGGGGAAAAAAAATAAATACTAAATACTAAAAAAAAATAATTAAAATAAATACTAAATACTAAAAAAAAAATTAAAAAAGTAATTAAAAAAAATAATAATAAATAAAAAATAAAATTAAAAAATATAAAAGAAAATAAAAAATATTGAATTTTTTATTTAAGTTTTTGCTTATACATATTTGGATGAAGAGTTGTTATTTTTATCAAAAAAAAAATTATGAAAATTAAAAAAAAGTCTTAATTTTTACCATTTCTGTTATGCTACGAATTTGCAAATTGCTTTAATAAGAGAATACAGTTAATTACGAATTTTTTATTGCGTTTTATGTTAAATATTTGGAATTTTAAACAATTGCAGAATTTTTTTTTTTTAATTTGACAAAATGTAAGATATTGAAAGAAAATTAGATTTTCTGTCATAATGAAATGCAATTTTCTTCAAAATCTTACATTTGTGTAAGAAATTAATTTATTTTATTTTAAATTTCATAAATATCCATTTAATAAATAGCTGCGAAAAAAATATTTTTTTTATACATATAAATAAATTTTATTAAAATATCTGAGAAAAAATCGTTTATCAGAAAAAAGTTAAATATGTTTTTCCTGCTTTTTCTTTTTAAAATGAATTATTTGCACTGTTTCCTTTTAATAATAGTTATAAATGTATGTATGTATGTATATAATTATATTTTTTTATTTAGATATTTTTGTTTTCGCTGCGCTATTGTATGTTTTTATTTTTACTTTTTTGTTTTATGAAATTTAGCTGTTTTTTTTATATTTAATCAGAATCTAAATATATTGAAATTTACAAAACAAAAAAAAACTTTTTTGTTGGGAATATACATATTATACATTTTACTTGATTTTGTGTTATATCACTATACTTTTGTATTTTTTATTGAAATATATTATAGATTTGTTATATGTATGTATGTATATACTTCATTTTATTTTATAATGCTAATTTTTTCATTCGTAACTGATTTTTTTATTATATATTTTTTTATATTATTTATAAATATTTTTTATTTGTAGATATATTAACACCTTATTTTTTGAACAGAATTTTTATTTTTTGCATATATTATTTGAAAAACTATGTATTTTTTTTGCATACAACATTTTAGTTCACTTTTTATTTTATTTTTAATATAATAGTTTTTTTTTAAATAATACTTTTCATTTTTTTCTTTGTTAAAGTTTCCATTCTTTGCTATTTCATAAAATTGCAACACTATTTTTTACAATGTATGTATGTATGTATATATTTTTCATATTTTCATAAGCTCTTTGTGTTGTTTAAAATATATTTAGGTACTTGGTTTTAACACTTTCAATGCTGTTATTATTTATTGACAAATTGTAACTTCCTTCCCCTTTCTAATGTACATAAGTATGTATCAATGTATGTATGTTAGGGTGCTTCAAAAAAATTTTTTGAATTTATTTTTCAACTCTTACCCCCTCAAATGTTAGTGATTGACCAGCAAAAAATCCTCCCTCAAGCCAGGCGCTGAACTGTAAGGGGTCGCTATTTTTTTTTTTTAGGTTTCCATAAGTTTTATATAGGAATTTTCGTTTTTTCATTCAAACTAAAATTTCACCAGCTAATCTTCGTTTCTCAAAAAGAACCATCACATATTCAGAAAGTTGGCTTTTCAAACTTTAAAAATTCCCGCGACAGTTGAAAAAAAATCTAAAATTTTTTTGAAGCACCCTAATGCATGTACATATGTATGTATATGCTTTTATCCATACAAATCAATCGAACGTACGCGCATTAAAATTTTTACAAGACTTTGATGAGAGATTGTCGATAAGTGTGGACGTTTATGCTGCTATTCATTATATACACATGTACTTAAGTACATACATATGTACATAGTATGTATGTATGTATACTACTATATGCATGTTTATAAAATATTGTGGCGCCAGTGGCTTTGCTTTTAGGTTTTATGTTCGTTTTTTTATTGTTGGAGCAAAAAAAATAAGGAATTGATAAAGTATAAAATAAAATAAACTTTAAAAAATTAAAAATTAAAAAAAAAAATAGAAAAAAATCAAAAATGGAAAAAACAGAAAAAACAAATACATACATATGTTTAAAATAAGAAAATTTAATAATATATAAAAATATATAAAATAGTTAGTTAATTAAATAAAATTAAAAACCGATAGTAAAAAAAATAAAAGAAGAAACAAAAAAGCAGAATATTTAAAAAGAAAATTTAATTAAAAACAATTGAAAAATTTAGAAATAAATTTAAAAAATTATAAAAAATCGAATAAGTCAGTAATTAATAAAAAACAATAAAAAAATTATAAACTAAATAAAAAATTATAAAAAATAATAAAAACAATTAATAAAAAATTATGAAAAATAAAATAAACAATTAATAAAAAATTAAAAAAATAATAAAACAACTGAAAACATATAAAAATAATTAAAAAAATTCCAAAAATATACTATGTAAACGATTAAAAAAAAATTAAAAATAATAATATAAAAAAAAATTAAAAAAGAAAACAAATAATTTATAAAAAAATATAAAAAACTACTATTTTAGTTTTACAATTAAAACATTAATTATTAAAAAATTAAAAAAAATGAAATGAAATGAATTGAAAAAATTAAAATAATTACAATTTAAAAAATTAAAAAGTAATATTAATTTAAACAAATTTATAAAACTTAATAAAATAAATAAATAAGAAATAAAATAAAAACAAAAAATTAAATAAAAAAAAAATTAAAAAATATGAAAAACATAAAAAACATAAAAAAAAAACAAATCACAAAACTGACAAAAGCGAGAAGCACAAATTTGCTTCTGTTTTTCACAAATATTTAATAATCAAGTAATATTGTATTACTATCAGCATTGAAATTATTTTAAAAAAGTATTAAAATAAAATTTTTAATTTTTTTTTGTGTAAAAACTTTACAATTACATAAAACCAATATTTATCGGGAGTATTTTGAGATAGCATAGTAACGTATAGCATAGTAACATATCGTGTATATAAAAATAAGTTTACCATTAAATACTAAAAAAATCGTAAAGCGCCCATTTGTGGGCCTCGAAAAACAGACAAATAAACAAATTTAAAATAAAAGAGAGCGTAAAGCTTAAAATCGTAATATTTAGTCACATGTCGGCTATAGTTTAGTAAATTATTTAAATCGTATATATGTATATATGTGTGTGTGTGTATAAGTAAATGCTTAGTAAGCTTAATTGGCTAACAAATATTGTTTGCTTTTATGCTACATAAATGTACATAAGTGAATTAAAATGCTACAACTAATATTAATACTTGCATATGCGTATGCGCTAACAATTAGGCGTGTAACTATAATTTTATTTATATTTATTTTTTTTTTATTATTTTTTTGCATTAAAATGTAAGACATTAGTTTTTAAACAATAATTATCGGCTAATTGATACGCTTTATATTTTGCTAATTTAATTGTTAATTTATTATTACATATATTTTTGTTTTGTTTTTGTTGCAGCTGTGCCTTTGCGAAAGCCGCATATACAATTAAAAACTGCATTTGCCAATTAAATTTTGTATTTTCAATTCAAATTTAAGCTTTCAACAACGGCATAAAGATTCTTCTCCTCATTTCGCACGCGTTTCGTTGGTCAGTCGCGTGCCGCAATCGCCACTGGCGGAAATTGACGCTCATCGAAGAGTTTGCTCGGCGTATCAATGGCATCACAGAGCTTACGGTACTTGGCAGAGTCTGCTGAAAATGAAGATGAAGAAGTGTCGGGCGTTGTCAAATTCATTGCCATTGCAGAGAATTTGATAGCAAATTTGCATGTAAAGGAAAATAATTTAGTAATTTTGTGTTGTGAGAAGATGAAGAAAAATTAAGCGCCAAAGTAGAGAAATTATACAAATGGAATATGGGCAAAAAATAGTAAGACTTTTTAATTGAAATTTCGCGCGAAACCCCATTGGTGGCAACATCTTTCTTCATGTTGTATGAAATGTCAGTGACATCTGTGCAAATTTCACATTAAAATAATAATTATTGTTTAGTCGGAGGACATAAAATAAGAATACATAAAAGAATTTTTTGTTTTAAGTTAAGTATACGCTTGGCTTCCTGAAGTGCATAAAGTGCATTTGGTGACTTTTACGATGAGTGAAATTATTCAACAAAGTAGTTCCATTAAAATTTGTATGCGGAATGAAATGTTTAATGCTAAACCTTCAGATGCTGGCAACTGTTGGTCACAATCAAGTGTTTTTGATTGATACAAATTATTCAAAGAGTGTTGCGAACGCGTTGACGACGAACCACGTCCTGGATGGACGTCATCAACTGGTGAGCAACACGCTATTAAAATAAAGGAATTGGTGCTGGAGAATCAATGATTAACAGTCAGAGAAATTACAGGCAACCTTGGAATATCAAAACGATCAGTGAAAACCATTTTGACAGATCATTTGGGCCTAAGAAAAGTGAATGTACAATTGGTTCCAAAAATCACAAAATTTTTTAGAAAAACAACGTCGCGTTAACGTCCGTAAAAAAATGCTTTCCGACTACCCGCATGTCATGAAATGTATTACTACTGGCGGTTAGTCTTGAATCTGTACTTACGATTTAGAAACAGACTATCAATCGCCTGAATATTGTGGCAAAGGTCAGCCGAAGCCGAAAACATCAAATATCAAGGTTATGTTGACAGTTTTCTTCGACTATCGAGCTGTGGTGCACATCGAATTTCTACCGACCGGCCAAATCGTCAACAAGGAATACTATTTGAATGCTATGCGTGAAGCTATTCGTATAGAGGCGGGAATTATGGGCAGACAACTCTTGGTTTTTGCACTACAATAAGGCACTGTTGCATACTGCATTAATTCTTCGTGAGTTTTTCGCCAAATTTTTAAGCAATATCGTCCCGCAACCACCGCATTCGCCTAATTTATCTCAGTGTGTTTTCTGGTATTCAGCAAACTCAAATGAACGCTCCGGGGAAACCGTTTTGAGTCAATTGAAGTCATTAAACGTAAATCGCTACGCGCATAGAAGGCTATTCCGGAAATTAACTTTAACAACTTTTTCGAGAATTGGAAAAACCGTTGACACAAGTGTATTGGGGCCAAGGTAAATAACTTTGAAGAGGACGTAATAGAATTTGAAGAATAAAGTCTCACTATTTTTTGCTCATAGTAGTATAAACATACACGTGAACATATACGCATATATTTATGCTTATATATACACCATCAAATAGTTATTACCTGTTAGTGGATCAGCCTTTTGGTGGCCCTTTAGTATGCCGGCATACGAATTGTCCGGCACTGGATCTGGATTTTCTATGATACAGCGCGCAACGGTACTCTTTTTACTTTTCGCACCGCTGCTGGCATTTGTACTTGTTGTTGGTTTGCTGGTTTTTGGCGTGCCATCAGTTCGTGTAGCCTTACCGCCGGTCACATTTATGGTCGGTACATTGTGGCTACCTCTAGCCTCCTTATTAGACGAGCCAGGTGACATTTTGTCGCTGCTTTCGGAGAGACTCAGTTCTATAAATGTAAATAATTTAAGATAAATAAATACATATAAGTAATTAAATACTATAAAAATCGATTTTTTGGAAATCACAAGAGGATATAACCGCTTAAACGATTAAAATAAGACTCTCACTCACCCACGACACCGTCGAGTGCACCGCGCAAATCATGCACAGCCTGCAGTTTGCATGCGCCACCCTGTTCCGCGTCGAACTCATGAATGTATAGAAAGCCTTCCTGGCTAGCGATCAACACTTTCAGATCCTTTTGTACGTACGTCAAGCCACAAATGTGACGCATGCCAGGTTGAGCCAACACAGCTGTGGCAAAGGCGCGATCCTGCGCAAGCACATCGCTCACTTGTGTTGGCAACAGGTACGAGGACACCGCCTTCGACAAATAATCGGACCAGCCGCTATTCGGCGATGATGAGACCGCTTCCGAACCACTGGCCTCAGCATTCGCCGACGATGGCGATGACTTTTCCGGTTGCTTGTCAGCAGCAGCGTTGGCCGCCTTCAAGGCTTCAGCTGTAAATAATAAATACACTTTATGAGTGGATTTTCAATTAGTTGCATTTTATGTGTTTACTCACCCTCTAGTGTCATCATCACAGCCTTTTCGTCGATTTTGAATATGTGCACTGTCTCCGTATTGGATGTGACACAGAGAAATTGTGAATTAACCGAAAACACCAACGAAGCTATGCGCACACAACGCTTTACGCCGCGTCGGAATTCCTGCACGCGCTGACCAGTCTTCACACAGAACACACGTATCACAGTACCACGCTCGGAGGCGGTCGCTAACAGCTGACCGCTCGGCGAAAAATTCAATGCCGACAAACGGCTTTCGTGCGCATGTATAACAATGCCCGGTTTCAGTTTGGAGGCATTATACAGACGCAAGTCGCCGCTGGTGCTGCTAATGGGAAAGGCCAAATGCGAGTTGAGCGAAAGCGAGCAGAGGCCCAATTCATTGGGCGCTATATTCTCAATGGAGTACAATTGCTTCATGTCGCGTATATCGTGTATGTGTATGCTCTCCTCCAGGCAGGCGATCAAACGCGTACGATTCATCCGTATGCTCAGTATGTTTGTGGGATAGACACAATTGCAGATTTTCTGATTCTTCTTGAAGTGCAACATTTGCAAGCAATGCGGCTTCTCGGCAGTGACCATCACCACTAGTGAGGTGTTGAAGAGACGTTCCATTAAAATAATATGCTCGGCATCGCTGGTGAAAATCTCCTCCACCTTGTCACAGCTATTAATGGAGAAGATACGAAAACCATCGCTACCATCCAAAACGGAAATCGAACTGGAAGTGCAAAAGAAATTATAAAGATTAAATCAAATAAGATTTTTTTAAAATATATTTTGTAAATTTTAGATTTCGACTTTGGGTCACTATACAGACAGTATCTTCCAGCAGAAAACTTTTTTTATGTTCATTATTTTTAGTATATGACGGATGGGAGTAGAAGATATATTTACTTATCTTTAGCATCCATCTACATATGTAAGTAGTCCAAATTGAAATATTTACACTTATTAGTAATAATAAGCGATACCCCCGATACCCTAAGGGTTTCTGTTCATGGTCGTACCAGAATTAAGTCTTCGGTCAGACCACGTAACCGAAACTACTACCAGTTAAGCTTCCATACTGCCCTGGACCAGGGGTTGCCACCCATACTAAAATACATACATTTCTAAAATAGTTCCTTTATTTTTTAATTAAAAAAAAATACAAACTTTGCAAAAAAAGAATTAAAAATAATAAGTATGTCACAGGTTTCGAACCAATGACCCAACGAGCGTACGGGCGCAGCTCCACTATTTGAGCTGTAGCATGAATGATTTACAGAGAGCACCCAGAAATCACACAACCTTAAGTTTCAGCTAATAGTTTTTGCCGCCTAAATAACAACTTTCAAACGACCTTAAAACTGTTCGGTATCTTGTGGGGATAACGTCGCTTACATCTAACCGTAAAACTGTTCAGCTAATTCCTATTTCCTCAAAGTTCCTGATGTCTGAGAACATTGGACATTCTGCAATAACATTTATCCAAAAAATTAATTACTATTTTCAATCTACAACAACAACTTCAATCATCTCAATACAAAATTCCTCAGATGCTGATATAATCTGCACGAAATCATGAGAGAAAATACAATAATCACCAACAAACATAAATAAAATCTAATTTGTACTTAAAATTATGTGAAATTTATTAATTAACAAGCCCTCTCGGGCTTCCAAAAATTGCCTTGGCGGACGGTATTTCACGTCCTCCACGGCGGGGTATTGGTTAAAGTTTTCAACTAGCAATAATCGCACCTCGGTAGAACCTCATTGGTTACGATATCGCCTCTGCGCAAAGCTAACTTAACAACGCAAACAAAAAACTACTTCATTGCACATATTTATTAACGATATGAGAATTGCAAGTCAGTACGGTGTGCGTGACACAAGCATGCTTGCATGGAATAAAAAACAGATAAGCAAAGCGACAGGCAAGCGGTAAGCAGGTAGAGCAAGTTAGGTGGTTGGTTATTTGGTGACTGCTTCGGTTTATTTCAAGCACATGGCAACAAACAAGCAACAACAATGTAAAGAGAGAATACCATATATAAAATACATGTGTGTGAATGTGTGTAAGAATTTTTGCATTTGGTTTGCTTTAGCTGATTAATAAAACGTTTACGTGGTGTTCATTGAAGTGCTTCATTTGCAAATATAATTTGCACGTTTAAGGTTAAAAAGTGGATAAAGTTGGAAACATGTATAAACATGAATGTATGTATGTTTGCAGTTATTTAATAGCGACGGAGTACTTATAAGCAATTCACAATAATGTGTTTATAAATGTTTAAATTAAAATATTAATGTGTCAATATGTACATTTTTATTTTCTAAAATAGTTCTTTTATTTTACAATTGAAAAAAAATTACAAACATTGAAAAAAAAAATAAAAATAATAAGTACTGGTCACAGGTTTCGAACCAATGACCCAACGAGCGTATAGACGCAGCTCTACTATTTGAGCTGTAGCATGAATAATTTACGCAGAGAATAAAAATAATAAGTACTGGTCACAGGTTTCGAACCAATGACCCAACGAGCGTATAGACGCAGCTCTACGATTTGAGCTGTAGCATGAATGATTTACGTAGAGAATTTAATGTCGGTATTCTGCGTGAGACGATTGTCTCATGTCTCTAATAGTGACTATAGTAATTTAGTGATTCTGTTAGTCAGGAGTATCATTTTGGTATTCTGGCAGTTACAGTATAGTAGTATTCTGTAAAGTAGTATACTCTATTTGCCAGAATACCAAAATGAGACTCCTGACTAACTTCTTCTTCTTCTTAATTGGCGTAGACACCGCTTACGCGATTATAGCCGAGTTAACAACCGCGCGCCAGTCGTTTCTTCTTTTCGCTACGTGACGCCAATTGGATATTCCAAGCGAAGCCAGGTCCTTCTCCACTTGGTCCTTCCAACGGAGTGGAGGTCTTCCTCTTCCTCTGCTTCCCCCGGCGGGTACTGCGTCGAATACTTTCAGAGCTGGAGTGTTTTCATCCATCCGGACAACATGACCTAGCCAGCGTAGCCGCTGTCTTTAATTCGCTGAACTATGTCAATGTCGTCGTATATCTCGTACAGCTCATCGTTCCATCGAATGCGATATTCGCCGTGGCCAACGCGCAAAGGACCATAAATCTTTCGCAGAATTTTTCTCTCGAAAACTCGCAACGTCGACTCATCCGCTGTTGACATCGTCCAAGCCTCTGCACCATATAGCAGGACGGGGATTATGAGAGACTTATAGAGTTTAGTTTTTGTCTGTCGAGAGAGGACTTTGCTTCTAATTGCCTACTCAGTCCGAAGTAGCACCTGTTGGCAAGAGTTATCCTGCGTTGGATTTCTAGGCTGACATTGTTGGTGGTGTTTACGCTGGTTCCAAGATAGACGAAATTATCTACAACTTCAAAGTTATGACTGTCAACAGTGACGTGAGTGCCAAGTCGCGAGTGCGACGACTGTTTGTTTGATGACAGGAGATATTTCGTCTTGCCCTCGTTCACTGCCAGACCCATTCGTTTTGCTTCCTTGTCCAGTCTGGAGAAAGCAGAACTAACGGCGCGGGTGTTGAGGCCGATGATATCAATATCATCGGCATACGCCAGCAGCTGTACACTCTTATAGAAGATTGTACCCGCTCGATTAAGTTCTGCAGCTCGAACTATTTTCTCCAGCAGCAGATTGAAAAAGTCGCACGATAGGGAGTCGCCTTGTCTGAAACCTCGTTTGGTATCGAACGGCTCGGAGAGGTTCATCCCGATTCTGACGGAGCTTCTGGTGCCGCTCAACGTCAGTTTACGCAGCCCCTTTTCGTGCTGTCGAAAGCAGCTTTGAAATCGACGAAGAGGTGGTGTGTGTCGATTCTCCTTTCACGGGTCTTTTCCAAGATTTGGCGCATGGTGAATATCTGGTCAGTTGTTGATTTGCCAGGTCTAAAGCCACACTGATAAGGTCCAATCAGTTCGTTGACGGTGGGCTTTAATCTTTCACACAATACGCTCGATAGAACCTTATATGCGATGTTGAGGAGGCTAATCCCACGGTAGTTGGCGCAGATTGTGGGGTCTCCTTTTTTATGGATTGGGCATAGCACACTTAAATTCCAGTCGTTGGGCATGCTTTCGTCCGACCATATTTTACAAAGAAGCTGATGCATGCTCCTTATCAGTTCTTCGCCGCCGTGTTTGAATAGCTCGGCCGGCAATCCATCGGCCCCTGCCGCTTTGTTGTTCTTCAGGCGGGTGATTGCTATTCGAACTTCTTCATGGTCGGGTAATGGAACGTCTGCTCCATCGTCATCGATTGGGGAATCGGGTTCGCCTTCTCCCGGTGTTGTTGTGCTTTCACTGCCATTCAGCAGGCTAGAGAAGTGTTCCCTCCATAATTTAAGTATGCTCTGGGCATCGGTAACTAGATCACCTTTGGGGGTTCTACAAGAGTATGCTCCGGTCTTGAAACCTTCTGTAAGCCGCCGCATCTTTTCGTAGAATTTTCGAGCATTACCCCTGTCGGCCAGCTTATCGAGCTGTTCATACTCACGCATTTCGGCCTCTTTCTTCTTCTGTCTGCAAATGCGTCTCGCTTCCCTCTTCAACTCTCGGTATCTATCCCATCCCGCACGTGTTGTGGTCGATCGTAACGTTGCGAGGTAGGCAGCCTGTTTTCTCTCCGCTGCGACACGGCACTCCTCGTCGTACCAGCTGTTCTTTTGCACTTTCCGAAAACCAATGGTTTCGGTTGCAGCTGTACGTAACGTCGGAGGATGGAGTCATGTGTAGAAGTTCAGGAGGATGGAGTCATGTGTAGAAGTTCACGCAAGTGAGGAAAGTTCTCTGATCGCCATTCACTTGGGAGTGGCCAGAAACGATTCTTTTGCATATGACTCAAGCAGCTCACGACTTCCGGTCTTTGACCAAGTATCCTCTGGGTAGCCTAAGAACATCCGTTTGAAGGCGAGCTAACGTGAGAAGGCGAAACATCCCCTGCATAGGGTTGTGCGCTGGGTTTGGGACCCGCCACGTAAAAAAACACCCCCAGCGAATATTAACGACTCCTGACTAACAGAATCACTAAATTACTATAGTCACTATTAGAGACATGAGACAATCTCACGCAGAATACCGATATAAATGTCATATTTCATCTCGATTTTGTATGGTGATCATCTCAAGTTTCAAAGAATCGAACAAATTATATTTGTACAAATTCCGTCAAAATTTCCTATGTCTTCTTCTTCTTCTCTGCTAGTAGTGAAAGAAAAATATAAGTATGTATAATATAAAGAATTACATACAATATAAAATGTGAAAATTATTCATGACATACCCAGTATGAACTAAATCTTATATCAAATTTATGCAAGATTATTTTCGAATAGACATATTTTGAATTTATGGAATAAAGGGTTTTAAATAATGCATCATTTGAAACTTGATATATGAATTTAATTTATTTCCTTTTTTTGAAATACTGGATATCTTAATTAAAAATAATTTTTAAATTTTTAAGTCTTAAGGAATCAAAACCAGGGAAATATCTTAAGTTGTAAAACATAAACCAGAGGATGGTAATCCAAGCAATTTTATATACTTATATTGTATATATAAATGTATGTATATCTCGTGCACTGACCGACATATTCGGCATTTTAAATCGAAAATCATTATAGATATGTATGAAGTAGATAAAAATGAATCGGTACTACCCACAACTCCTATGCATGTACACATGTATATACTATCTATGTAGCATCTTTGGAAATTTTGAGTTGTTATACTTTAACTTAACAAGTGCGA